>NC_088863.1:62720246-62946806 GCF_032884065.1 Artemia franciscana | reverse complement strand
AGATCATATATATTTTTTTTAATGTAAATATAGTAATGGAACTGGAAACCTAAACAAACTGTTGAATCTTGTTATTTTTTAGACATATGCTGTAAGCCTAATATCTGCTTTAGAATGCTATCAAAATGATGAATATTATGTTCCTGATTATTTTTATAGATTTTTTAGTTATGCATCAAACAATGCGACATTCTGAGCCAGCAAAAAGAACGCAGAACTTGATTGATTCTTTTCTATAAATTATTTTCTATAAAATTCTCCCTTTTAAAAGAAAGACATTATAAAGTTAATTTTTTTTTCTTTTGAAAAAGAGTTCAGATAGAAGATCCTATTTCGCGAGGCTCTCGAATCGCCGCTAGAAAGACTCTTCCGCAGTTTATTATAATCTTCATATGCTACCCCTAAATTTTGATTTTTAGGAATTCTCCGTCACTCATAGATATTAATCATTATGCCGGATCAACACAAAAGTTCAAAACGTCTTTTTTTCTTGGTCTGATTATTTTTGCCATTGGTCTTCTTTTCGGTTTATCTTTCCGTTTCGCAGATGTATCTAGAGTGATTTGGAGTTCCCCCAGGATACTTTCAAAATTGCAAGAATAAATCAGCACTAAAACCATAAAGGCCAGATATGATGTAGTAGAAAAAAATTCAACCAAGAGCCCCCCTCACTCTTTTTCAGGGCATAAAGAAGAAGTAATTTCTTACTTTCTGCAATCGGTGAATGTCTGTAACTCCCATTTATCACTAACCTTCAGTTCTGAATACGTTTCAATTATTTATGCGTTGGATACATAATAGCTGAAGGCAAGCAAGTATTTCTCAGTCATTAGGTTTCCGTATTTCCACAATATTATATGCAACGTCATTTTTTTACGTCTCTCATTCAACAAACCTTTTTGTTAGTATAGAATGAAATCTAAACAACTAAACAAAAACACATGGAAAAAAGATTCCATTGATATCTAAACAACTAAGCTAAAGAGCGAATTTTAGACAACTAAGCAAAAACAACTAGAAAACATTCTATTGATGTATATATTGTTTTCAATTTTTCATATTTAATAGTTTTTACGCATTGAAAAGGGTTCTTAGTTATTTAGTGTCAAAAAATGAAAAAAAAATGAGAATGAAAAAAAAACTGAAATTATTTCTCATGAGTTCCCGGATATGACAAATAAAACATTATTTCTCAGGGCGGTCGCATAAGTAATGACAGGACTCATTGCTTTGATCTAGGGCAGGGCTTCTTAAACTATGGGTCGCGACCCCATTTGGGGTCGCTTAGCAAAATAATGGGGTCGCGAGTGATAAAAATACAATTTAACAAAAAATGTTTTTTAATTTGTAAAATTATTGTTATAAAGAAAATAACAATCATCGTAGATAAATATATCATAAAATCTTCTGGTTCGGAAAGACTGATTATACCAGCATTTCTATTCCGATCAGTATAATATCTTGTATAAATTTACTATGAATCAGAAGATGTTATAGAAATTTATAAAAAAATGTAGATTTATTTTTGTCAATCTCTTAAAACCGAAATAATCCTGATAAATATTATTAACAAAATTTTTAAGTGTTATTTCGAAGAAACTAGATAAACATTTCGTGTTATTTTCATTCAGCCATTGTATGATTGTGAGCGAAGTGCATTCTATTCCGAATTAGTCAGTTTAACCCTTTCGTGACCGACGGGACCTTACAGTCCTGGCATGTAAAAATCCTTTGGGTGCTTCTTAATTGATTGATAGTACCAGAATTGAACGACGTGCTTCAGGATGCTGTTAAGGTCATAAATTTTATTAAGAGTCGCTTAAATAAGCCCTTAACAGTCGCTTATTTTCAAATATCTGTAAGGATACGGATTCCAACTAAACAACTTTGTTATTACATGCAGAAGTAAAATGGTTGTCAAGAGGTCAAAGTTTAAAAAGATTATTGTTATTAAAGGACGAGATCGAAATATTTTTAACTGAACGAAAATGTGAATTTGCTGCTTTTTTTCAAAGTGACTTGTGGCTATCCAAGCTGTGTTATTTGTCAGATATTTTTGCGAAGTTAAACGATCTTAACTTGTCTCTTCAAGGAAAAAATTGCGATAAATTTACTTCAAACGATAAAATTGAAAGTCTTATTAAAAAGATCAGCATTTGGAAAAGTAGGATCGAAAAAAATTCGTTCGAAATGTTTTCCAGTGTCGACAATTTTGTCATTGAGAAAATTCATCGTAAACTTTTATTGCAAAAACTATTGTAGATCACTTAAAAGCGCTAGAAATACAGTTCCGAACATATTCTATATTAAATATTGATTTACAAAAAATAGTTTGGATTCAAAAGCCGTTTTGGATTGGTTTAAAGAGATTGATCATCTGCCACTTAAAGCTTAAGAGGAATTTGCTGAGCTTTCGTGTGACTCAAACTTAAAACTACAATTCCAAAAAAAAGCCCTTGACTGAATTTTGGATCGGAACTAGAACTTAATTTCCTACAATCACCGATATGGCGTTAAATGTACTTCTGACATTCAACACTGCATATTTAAGTGAAGTTACTTTTTCAGCTTTAACACACATTAAATCCCAATATCGTGCAGAGATGTAAAATGTTGAAGAGGTCTTACGTTCAGGAGTTTCAAACATTACACCAAGATTTGATTTGTTATGCAATAAAAACAGGCACATCCATCTCATTAAATTTTTAACGTAAACTTTAATTTAATATTTACCACACAACTACTTGGATATATTCGAGAGATTTAAGAAGGTCAGAATCCATTTTTGTTTTTGAAACTATAATAAAAACATTTCTATAATATTTTGTGCAAATTTCAATTTTTGATTTTTATGTTTCAAAACGAATTCTAAATTTATATATTTTCATATGCATATGTATATTGTTACCTAATAAATATATCATCAAAAAATATTAATTTATTTTTCTCTTATATTTGTTGGGGTCGTTAAGAAACTTGCAATCATTAATGGGGTCGGGAATTACAAAAGTTTAAGAAGCCCTGATCTAGGACAAGAGGCATTTAATTGAATAAAATTAATGAGAATTAAAGCATCAAAAAAATCGCGTTTCACATAATTTTTTCTTAAGCTGCAAGGACGAGGAGGATCAACCCCTTCCCCTCCCCAAGAGCGAAGCCTTAATATAAGAAAAAAAAAACAGCAATTTACAGTTTTTGAAAGAAATTTCATTAATTGTTAATTGAAAAACGGTGCAGAGCACACTCTATGCTGGACAAGGTACATTCATATCACAAAGCCTACCTAGCACTCACTTGTCCTTTGATGAGGGCATCAAGACGCTCCAAGGAATTTAGAAGACCTTCGTCAGATTTCCCTTCGCTAAAGCCAAAAACAACATTCATAAACTATTGAAACGAAAAGAATGTTTAAATTTTCATAAAAAAAACTTTTTTTAATGCTAATGCACTCACGGCCCTTTTGGCAAAACCAACCAAATTCACACAACAAAGACAACAAACTAAATTTCTACCCTTACAGCTTTCTTAACCAGCACAAAACGTTCTTATAGTGTTCTATGCAACATTGCAGACGTAGGAACCCGCATGAAAGGATAAAACACAAACTAGGTACAAAACTTTTTAAAACTCAAGGTTTGACTATGCTTGACCTGCAAGCAAAAACTGCTCGGCGTTGCTCATGATTCTTTATAATGAGTTTTCACATCATTTACCCATGATATTTGGAGCTATTTATTTTGGCTTCCTGTTGCCAATCTACTATCAGCTTCAGCAACCCCTTGCAAGAAAATGTACCTTATCCTCTTGTGACCTGTTCCAGTAAAAGCCAAATAGTGACAGAATCAAAAAATGGTCTAATTTGCGTTCAATCAGATACCTCTGGCACTAAAAGAGGTGATAACCACTATGCTATTACCCTCATAGATATTTACTGCATAAAATATGATTTAAGCAGAAGAATAATCAAATTCATTCCCACTGTAACAGACTCCCTTCCCTCTTGGCCTTTTCCTGTCTGAAAGGGTCACACTTGCCGAGCTCATCTATTCGTTTTAGAACACTTAGCAAACAAACAAAAAAGCGATTTATAAAACACGGTTCTTTTACAATAGCCATAAAATAAAGCTCGATCAAATTTGTATTTCATTTGGCATTATTAAATATTATTCTTCCTTTTTTTCACATACCAATTACTGAAGGAAAAATACATGACTAAAACCACATTTTAAGCAAAAGTAAAGAAAAGAAAATCGTTTTCTTCCAAAATAAGAAATTTCTCAGGAACTGTCCAAGGAAGATCTGAAATGCGGTTTCAGTTTTTTTTTTTTTTTTTTTTTTTTTTTTTTTTTTTTTTTTTTTTTTTCATGTTTCATTCAGGTCCAGTCATCTCCTAAATTTAATACTTTTGACACACTTTCTTCTTGTGCCTACTACGTTTATGTCTTTCGCTCATTCAAGATTTTACCAGATTCATGCGCGCACGGTATGTCCTTAACATACAACAACAGTTTATCGAAAAAGTTACGAAAGACACAAAAGAACCAAATTCACATCCTCAGTGCCTGAAGAACCAATCCTGAAGACACAATCACTTCCTGAATACGATCATCTATGCCAAACAATTAATCAAAATCGAAGCATTAGCTGGTAAAAGAATCTTTTAGTTCTTCCAGCAAATTGTCGGAGGAATCTCCTTTAAAAAAGCAACGGTAAAGAGGTATTCATCCTCCAAGGCCTTATTCAGAGGAGGTAGGGGGCTACCGGATTTTAACGCCTGCACTTTCCCCTTGAAATATTTTCTGACTCGTAAATTGTATAAATATATATATATATATATATATATATATATATATATATATATATATATATATATATATATATATATATATATATATATATATATATATTTCTTCTGAAATCCTGAAGATTATAAGTTGGTCCATGAAAGCCGGTAAAAAAAAAACTTCTTCTGAGACCTTTAGACAAAATATAGGGAGGTAAACTCCATCTTCCTCATTCTTTTACTCCCTCCCACTCCAAATAGCCTAAAGGTCCTGAGCGTGCCCTACTGTCGTAAAACTCTCCACGCCCCGTCCATTTTGTTAACATGCAACTCTGTATACGCAGCATTAAATTTATTTAAATAGTTTAAAACACTAACTAGACTTTAAATTTCATTATAACAATCCACAACAGGAATTGTTATCCCTTGGTCATATAAATTTAATAAGATACATTACGTACCCATTGACAACCTTCTTAACATCACCATAGGGACTTGAGCTTCTTCCGGATGAGTCTAAATTCAAGTCAATGGGACCTTTCTTCATTTCTTCCTCAATTTTAGCTAAAAGTAGGGAATAAAATTATCGAATAAATAAAATTAAGCACGAAAGTTATTATACCTAAGGAGGCTATGAACGATAAGTAGCTTCCTCATTTTTAATTAGTTTATTTGAGAGTCCTATGGATGAAGTTATAGTCTTATTGATTAAACAAATATAAAACTAGGCCTGATGTAATTTTCCGACAGATGGTTTTTTATGATTTAAATAAAGGAGCTACTTTTCAATTCGAATTAAAAAAAAAAAAAAAGGAGAAAATCCGAGACATGTACTGGTACATTAAAATAACTATTACTGATAGACGTATTTCCAGTATTCAAACCCAAGTTTAAGCCAATGAATTTGAAGGCAGCTATTTCAAAGGAGCTTATTTCGGAGGGTAAATAAGCAAATACAAATAATTACAAATTGCACACACATTACAACAAAAACTACTTGGAAACCTTGAAATTGAGGGAGAAGGGGATCTGCTCATCCGACAGCTAGTCTTAAACCAGAACTAAACCCTACAGATACGAGTCCTTTTCTAGAATAAATCACCAGGACACACAAGAACATTTCCAAATTGGAAATATATGTTGGTATTGTTTATTGCGGATTTCATTATTTTCATTTTGTATAGTTTTGACGTCTATAGTTTTGTGTGTATGTGTCTTTGTGTGTGTGATTTATAGAACCTTGTAAGAGGAGCATAATGACATATTTGTCTTGCATCAATTCAATATATTAATAGTTAGTTTTAAAATGATATCATCTACACATCTATTCATTTCTTAGGAAATTTGAGAAACATTTTTGTTCTAGTGCTGAAGGTTTTAGCTTTGCGAAAAATTAGCGAGCATCTTACATTTTTACATCTTTATAATAAGAATTACAAAACAAAAATTTTGAAATCCTTACTTAAAATGTAATTTTTGATGGAGGGAAATTTAGTTTTTAATATTGCCTATGTAAAAGTAATTAACGAGTTAAATTTCAGCACAAATAGTATAAGGGAATTAGTTGTGTTCAGCTTATCTTATTTTTTCGTTTATTAAAAGTTAAATGAAAAGGCAGTTTGTTTTATAATTAACAGAAAATAAAGACATTGATGAAAAAATAAACACTCAGTAGGTGAACTTTTCTTCTCATGTAAAAGAGATATTGACCTCTTAAAGTCCAATGCCTCAAAAGCGTTCAGGCAAAAGGAAATTACGAGTTAAATAGAGAAACAGGTTTTTAGAAAGAATCTAAACGAAATCAGTTTCTTCAAGAATTTGGATAATAATTTTTAGTTCCTTTATAAGTACTAGTTGGATGCATTAAAGGAAATAATAAGTGCTCGCACTTCCTTTAATTTTACTAAAGCATTTTTTTTTATTTTATTGTAATAAATGATTTTAATTTCATGGAAATAAAATAAGACAGGATCGTCATGCAATCGTGATTAACAAGCTAAATTCATAAACCAATGGCAGAAAGAGGCTTTTCTATGCTTTAAATAAAAGAGCTACTTTTCAATTGAATTGAAAGAAGAAAAAAAGTTGAAGCTAGGCACAAAGAGATGAACAGGCCCTAACGCACTAAAATTAAATATTTTCTATTTGATTAAGAGTAAATTTGTTGTTGCTCAAGAAAACTGTAACAAAGCCAAGGATACTTACACAACTTTGTCAGCAGTTCAAGCACACTTCCTTTACCAATTTTTTTCTAACCTAAGAGATTAGGTCTCAACCAGATTAGGTCTCAACCACCTGATTTATAATACTTAGCAGTATGTGAAAAAAAATATTTTCAGCATTTTAAAAGCACAAATTTGAAATTTTGAAAATACAATCTTTCGATCATTCACTTTTTTTCAGTGATATTTTTCAAAGGTTTCATTTGCCAATTTTGTAATTTTGGACTTAATAAGAATTTGGCATACAGAAAGGAAATACATAAACTTTTCTTTTCAGAATCAAAATGAAAAGAAGTCCTCCGCTCCAACCTCAACAACTCTCATCTAAATCCATGCACACTGAATCAAACGAGACGTAATTTTAAACAGGTTTTCAGGAACATCAGTCTAATACCCAAAATAGCATTAAAAAAAACACAAAAAAACAGTAAAACATAACTAATAAGATAACTAATAGATAACCAAAACAACTAATATACTTTTTTCACCTATACAATTTCACGTGATAATTATGATTATTCATCATGACATTATAAAATACTGAAGTTACTTTTCAAGATTTTACAAAAACTTAAAAATACGAAACTAATAAAATAATTATTAATAATTAGGCAAACGTAGACCACAAAAGAGGAAATAAAGATAGGTTGGAGGACAGAGAGAAAAAGTACGAAAAGAAGTGGAGACAAAGAATAGTCATTGCTGTAGACAAGGAATCATCAGAAAAGCAGAGGGAAAATAAGGAGATATTACCCTTCAAAATGTTGCACTTCAGTTGGTCAGGAGGGATAGGTTTTAAGCTAGTAACTCCAACCTTTGGTGTCTGGTTGTTTGGTATGACTTTATTCACTTCCTTCATGCTGTTTACCATCGACGGTGTTGGTGACGGAAATTCAATGGCTTTCAATTTGGCGGCCAACATTTCAGATTCACTAGCTATAATAAAAACTATATGATTCTGTAAATGAAAAGATCATTTTGTGTATATGGACACATTTGACTATAAGTTGATAGATTTGCCAGCATAGATACAGTTATATAAAAGGCCTGAAAATCACGAAATTAAGAAAATCCAAGTAGCTGGGAACGAAGTTATAATTTTCGGCTAAAGAGAAGCTATCCTTTTGTGCTATACTTCTCAGCTATGATTTTGGTTAGTACTTTTTGGCTATGAAGCCTTGCAAATTTTCGGCAACACTGATCCTATACTTATGTATTATACTTGTTAGATATTATTGTAACTAGTTCTTTTCGGATACATAGTCCTAGCAATCTTTGGTTACACACAAAATCATCAGACTCTTCTCTACTACATTAAGGTTAATTTTCTGGAGAGACAATAAAGGGTTGCTCTACAAATCGTCATAAAATATTTATAGTGAAAGTAACGAAAGGCGGGAGGTGTAAGCGAGTAACAGCTTAGTGGCCTCTCCTTCCGAGAAAACAGAAGAAGTGAGATCAAAATTGTGCTGGGATAACAAAACAACTTGGCATTTGACAAGCTATGATTTGGAATCATTCATGTATGAAGGTTAAAGAATGAGAAATTCTTCCATCGAAAAAACGGGCCAAAAACTCAAATTTCGTTCATCATGTATTTTTCATGGTATCAACGTATAGCTTGCCTCATATGCTGATGATATCCTCAACCCATGTCTGACTAATGTATGTAACGTAGAAATTTTTTCCCTCATATGATACGAAGAATAACATAATATTGCCCTAAAATTTATTTCAGAATAATCAAAAGTTTTCATTTTAATTGCCTAATGATAACCCATCATAGGCTGTATTTCTTGATACCTCTGTCAAGAACGCCCTTGACTTGATCTTGTACCTAGGCCTCCCTGTTGGCACCTCTGGTCGCTGTACTCGAACTCTGCTCAACGGTCGCACTTCTCGCTCAATATCTGCTTCCCATGGTTCAATTGTTTTTTCTTGAAACCTCGCTTTAACCTTTTCTGCCTCGCCGATCTTTATAAAGCTTCTCCAAGTACCACCATAGACATGCAACACAAGTTTGATTTACAAATGTAGCAGAGCCAACCCAGAAATTGCAGTTTCAAAAGTGTATGAAAAACATACAAAGAACAGCAGATCACCCATGGTGTACAATTCTTATTTTACTTTTTAAATTGTTTAATAAATAAGTGGATTTATTCGTTGTTTTTTATGCTACGTCCTTTGTCTTGTTTTTTGGATGATTTCGCAAAAGAAATAAAGTAAATATATCCCCTTCTCAAGTTTTCTTTTGAGTGTGTGCGCATGCATGTGTGGGAGAAGGGAAGGGGTCGAGGAGGAGGGAGTGTATATTAGAGGAAAATTTCAAACTATCCTGTGTAATCTAACGATATGAGTTAAAGGAGCATGAGTCCACAACTAAGCAGGGCAGACAGAGAAAATATAACAGTATCAACAGATCTACTTGGGCATTATCCCAGGTTTGAATTATTAAAAATCCCGGGACATTGATTTTTTAATTATGATGATGGCTTGTAATCTATATATATAAAAATAAGTTGTCTCTGTGTGTGTGTGTGTGTGTGCCTGTCGAGTGACGTCATGTTTGTGTGTCGACTGACGTCATGTTTTCGACTGACGAAATTCCAGACCGGGACATCGGGACACAAATGACGACCGGGACACCGCCACATAGGGAATATAAATGACGACCGGGACACTCACAGAGAAAGCGACCGGGACACTCACAGAGAAAGCGACCGGGACACAAGGAATGTTCGATTAGCAATCACCATCAACAAAGCACCGGGACACAAATGACGACCGAGACACAGGGAGTATAAATGACGACCAGGACATAAGTAAAAAAAAAAACTAAAAAAAAGGTAAAAACTACAAAAAACTAAAAGAAAAAAACAACTAAAAACTAATAAAAAACTAAAAAGCTAAAAAACTAAAAAAAAATAAAAAAGAAAAAAAAGAAAAAAAGGAAAAAAATGAAAAATAAAGGAGGAAAACAAAACTAAAAAAAATAAAAAGAGAAAAAAGAAAAAAGAAAAAAAGGGGAAAAACACAAAAATTTATTTAATCATATACCATTTCAAAAACGAATGTATATACAGACCGGGACACCGGGATACAAATGACGACCGGGACACAGGGAATATAAATGACGACCGGGACACAGGGACACAACTACAACGGGGACGCCGGGGGGCACAGGGGGATATATAAATGACGACAGGGACACAGGGAATGTTCGATTAGCAATCACCATCAACAAAGCTCAAGGGCAATCATTAAAATCATGAGGTATAACTAAAAAAAAGGTAAAAAACTAAAAACAAAAAAAAAGACCAATTCAAAAACGAATGTATATACAGACCGGGACACCGAGACACAAATGACGACCGGGACACTGGGACACAAGGAATATAAATGACGCCCAGGACACTCAAAGAGAAATCACAGACTGGGACACCGGGACACAAATGACGACCGGGACACAGGGAATATAAATGACGACCGGGACACAGGGACACAACAACACTCTGTCTATCTATCTATCTATCTATCTATCTATGTATATATATATATATATATATATATATATATATATATATATATATATATATATATATATATATATATATATATATATATATATATATATATATATATATATATATATATATATATATATATATATATATATATATATATATATATATGATTTCTCATATATATATATATATATATATACTAGCACCCCAACACCTAGTTGGAGGGGGCGCTTCACGCCCCCCCCCCCCGCGCGCGTAAGTCGTTACGCGCCATTGAGGTTGTGTCCCTGTGTCCCACCCTTGAATATAAATATATATATATATATATATATATATATATATATATATATATATATATATATATATATATATATATATATATATATATATATATATATATATCATGAAAAGAGAAATCACCAATGCAACAGCACAAACACATAAAATAAAATAAAAAAAAGAGACAGAAGGAGAAAAGGAAGACTGTTTTCCTAAATGAGTGATTACTATAGACCAGCACTTGAATGAGGCCTTAACCCTACTCATCCATACAATCACATAGGTCAAACAGCATAGCCAAACACAATCAACCATAAAGAATAATCCATGGACAGGCAGTCATGTCGTCAATAAGTATAAGTCGTCATTTACCAAACAATACAAAAAATAATAAAGACAAATAATTCAGAGGCAACAACCCAACACAAGGGCTCATCAGGAGAATACACTGGCCTATAGGGTTTCGCCACTTTAAATTCTCTACCCAGCCAAGTGGTGTGGCTACCACAGAATATCCATGGCATCCCCGTGTCAGGTATCACCCATAAAATACATGCCTATGAAAAAAAAAACAGCAAATGTAAAACAACCAAGTAACACCAAAACAGGATTATCCTGTTAATATATCCCTCTTTTTAGCAACAATAGGTAAACTAAATATGATAAAATTTACCAAATCACAAATATTAACACATTGCAAAAAAAAAAAAAAAAAAAAAAAAAAAAAAAAAAAAAAAAAAAAAAAAAAAAAAAAAAAAAAAAAACATTATAGAATTCATTTTTACCATGTGGCTATTTTTTTTTTTTTAAATCTGCTCTATTAGAAACACAATTCAAAATAAATGGCGCTGCATCATCATTTGTCGAACCTCCGAAATTAGTTAAAAATTTCTTTAAGTATTTCCAGATAATTCTTTTGATATCTATTTAAAAGTTCGTTATAATGAAAACTAAATTTTTTAAATTGCTAAGTTAATTTATTTGCAGAAAAACCTCTTAATATCAATTTTTGGCTTAAGATTTTACATCTATTTTTAAAATCAATATAATTACTACAAATCCTTGCATAACGAAGTAACTGTGAGAAAAACGCAGAATATTTGATATTTGAGTATATATTACTTTCAGGGAATGGGAAACTAATCACTTCAAAACCAAAATCATCCGTTTTATTATACATTTTAAAACTTAATTTATTATTATCAGAAATATTTACATTTAAATCATATATATATATATATATATATATATATATATATATATATATATATATATATATATATATATATATATATATATATATATATATATATATATATATATATATCTTCTATATATATAAAAATAAGTTGTCTGTCTGTGTGTCTGTCTGTGGATCAGGTGACGTCATGTTTCTGTGTTGACTGACGTCATGAAGTTAGTTGTCGTCATTTTTGCTATGACGGTGACGTCATTAAAGATATTTAATCATGAAGTTAGTTGTCGTCATTTCGAAACCCTTTGGCAGCACATTAATATTGCTTGCGGGAGATATCAGGCAAACATTACCTATAATACCTAGATCAACTCCTGCAGACGAAATGAATGCTTGCCTGAAAAATTCTAATTTATGGGCACACGTAAAAATGTTAAAATTAACTACAAATATGCGTGTCCGATTGCAAAACAATGACTCTGGTCAAACATTTTCAGATCAATTGCTGGCAATTGGAAACGGAAAGCTCCCAGTAGACTCAATTTCAGGACGTATACAACTACCTGCTGATTTCTGTAATTTAGTAACGTCCAAAAATAAATTGATTGAAAAATTATTTCCGAATATTCTAAAAAATTATAAAAATAATAAATGGCTAAGTGAAAGAGCGATTCTCGCACCCAAACGTATAGACGTCCACAAAATCAACAATATTGTTTTGACCAAGATTCGAGACCAGGCAGTCCTTTACAAGTCAGTCGACACAGTTTTGGAACTAAATGAAGCGGTTAATTATCCATCTGAATTTTTAAATTCCATAGATCTTTCAGGGTTTCCACCACACGTGCTACAACTAAAAATAGGCGTACCAATAATACTTTTAAGAAATATCAACCCACCAAAGCTTTGCAATGGCACGCGACTTGCCGTAAAAAAAAAAAAAAGGAAAACCTAATAGAGGCCACAATCTTGACAGGGCCTTTTGAGGGTGAGGCTGTTCTTATTCCTCGCATTCCCATGATTCCAACGGATCTGCCTTTTCAATTTAAAAGATTGCAATTCCCAATTCGATTAGCATTTGCAATCACCATTAACAAAGCTCAAGGTCAGTCATTAGAAAAATGTGGTATAGATCTTAATACTGATTGTTTTTCCCATGGACAATTGTACGTTGCATGTTCGAGGGTCCGTAAACCTGACAATCTATTTATATGCAGCGACAATTGGACAGCGAAGAATGTTGTATATTCGCAAGTTTTACGCAGTTAATTTGTATTGTATCTATCTATCTATCTATCTATATAAGAACGAGTTGTGTGTATGCATGTTTGTTTGTTTGTAAAAAGAGCGTTTGCATATAACGTCATTATTAGTACATACGGCTTTGTATATGCACAGACAATGGGAAAGCCAAGAATGTTGTATATCTGCAATTTTTACGTAGTTTAACTCCTGCAGACGAAATGAATGCTTGCCTGAAAAATTCTAATTTATGGGCACACGTAAAAATATTAAAATTAACTACAAATATGCGTGTCTGATTGCAAAACGATGACTCTGGTCAAACATTTTCAGATCAATTGCTGGCAATTGGAAACGGAAAGCTCCCAGTAGACTCAATTTCAGGACGTATACAACTACCTGCTGATTTCTGTAATTTAGTGACGTCCAAAAATGAATTGATTGAAAAAGTATTTCCGAATATTCTAAAAAATTATAAAATAATAAATGGCTAAGTGAAAGAGCGATTCTCGCGCCCAAAAATATAGACGTCCACGACATCAACAATATTGTTTTGACCAAGATTCGAGACCAGGCAGTCCTTTACAAGTCAGTCGACACAGTTTTGAACCAAATGAAGCGGTTAATTATCCATCTGAATTTTTAAATTCCATAGATCCTTCAGGGTTTCCACCACACGTGCTACAACTAAAAATATACGTACAAATAATACTTTTAAGAAATATCAACCCACCAAAGCTTTGCAATGGCACGCGACTTGCCGTAAAAAAAACAATGGAAAACCTAGTAGAGGCCACAATCTTGACAGGGCCTTTTGAGTGTGAGGCTGTTCTTATTCCTCGCATTCCTATGATTCCAACGGATCTGCCTTTTCAATTTAAAAGATTGCAATTCCCAATTCGATTAGCATTTGCAATCACCATTAACAAAGCTCAAGGTCAATCATTAGAAAAATGTGGTATAGATCTTAATACTGATTGTTTTTCCCATGTACAATTGTACGTTGCATATTCGAGGGTCGGTAAACCTGACAATCTATTTATATGCAGCGACAATTGGACAGCGAAGAATGTTGTATATTCGCAAGTTTTACGCAGTTAATTTGTATTGTATCTATCTATCTATCTATCTATCTATCTATCTATATAAAAACGAGTTGTGTGTATGCATGTTTGTTTGTTTGTAAAAAGAGCGTTTGCATATGATGTCATTATTAGTACATACGGCTTTGTATATGCACAGACAATGGGAAAGCCAAGAATGATATATATATATATATATATATATATATATATATATATATATATATATATATATATATATATATATATATATATATATATATATATATATATATATATATGTTTTTAACTACGTAAAACTTGCGAATATACAACATTCTTCGCTGTCCCATTGTCTGTACATATAAATAGATTGTCAGGTTTACCGACTCTTGAACAAGCAACATATAATTGTCCATGGGAAAAACAATCGGTATTCAGATCTGTACCTCATTATTCTAATGATTGCCCTTGAGCTTTGTTGATGGTGATTGCTAATCAAACATTCCCTGTGTCCCCATCGTCATTTATATATCCCCCTGCGGCCCCCGGCGTCCCCGTTGTAGTTGTGTCCCTGTGTCCCAGTCGTCATTTATAGTCGACAAACATGACGTCAGTCGACACACAAACATCACGTCAGTCGACGCACACGTCCCAGTCGTCATTTGTGTCCCGGTGTCCCAGTCTGTAATTTCTCTTTGAGTGTCCCAGTCGTCATTTATATTCCCTTTTTTCTTTTTTCTTTTTTTTTAGTTTTCTTTTTCTCCTTTATTTTTCAGTTTTTTTCCTTTTTTTAGTTTTTTTTTTTCTTTTTCAGTTTTTAATTTTTTTTTTATTAGTTTTTGTTTTTTTTTAGTTTTTTTGCTGTTTTTACGCTTTTTTAGTTTTTTGTTGTTTTTACCCTTTTTTAGTTTTTTTCTTTTTTAGTTTTTAGTTTTTTACATTTTTTAGTTTTTTTTTTAGTTTTTTAGCTTTTTTAGTTTTTTCAGTAGTTTTTACCTGTTTTTTAGTTTTTTTTGTTTTTTTTTTCTTTTTGAGTTTTTTTCTTCTTTTGTATTAATGCTAAAGCCAAGGTTCGAACCTGGAACCTCTCGGACCTAGAACCTGGAATATAACGCTTTACCAACTCAGCTACTTCGGCTTGAATACATTTAGCTTTTTTAGTTTTTTTTTATTTTTATTTTTTTATTTTTCGTTTTCTTTTTCTCCTTTATTTGTCAGTTTTTTTCCTTTTTTTTTAGTTTTTTCTTTTTCAGTTTTTAGTATTTTTTAGTTTTTTTGCTTTTTAGTTTTTTTGTATTTTTTTACTTTTTTTAGGTTTTTTTTACTTTTTTAGTTTTTAGTTTTTTTTAGTTTTTTAGTTTTTTAGCTTTTTTAGTTTTTTTTAGTATCTTCTTTTTAGTTTTTTTTTGTAGTTTTATCTTTTTTAGTTTTTTTTCTTCTTTAAAGCCAAGGTTCGAACCTGGAACCTCTCGGACGTAGAACCTGGAACATAATGCTTTACCAACTGAGCTACTGTATTTGTATCGGATTAACGACGCTTCTTGACTACTAAGGTCCCTGCGTCGGCCCTGTAGTGCATTCCTGCAGCATGGATCGATTTCTGGGTCACGCATTACCACGCTAAGGTCAAACCCACTACGCCAACACAGGTAGTTATATAACTGAGCTATTTCGGCTTGAATACATTCGTTTTTGAACTGGTATGTGATGAAATAATTCAGACGTCATATGCGGACAGTGACGTCACTCGACACACAGACAACTTATTTTTATATATATAGATATGCATAAATTATCATCTGTAAATCTCCATAAATCTTAAGTTCCACAATATCAAACACGCATAATTTTCCTTGAAGACTTGTTAACAAATTTATACAGCATGTACTGTTACATGACAGCCATAAGGGAGAATTGACAGTCATAGCCATCTTTATTTAAGTCGAAGATAATAATATTAGGTGCCAATCACTTTTACAATCGGCCATATTATATCCTTAAAGTGGTCTCTGAGTAATAAGCTTCAGAGCACGGCTAGGAACAACTAGATGCCACTGTATTCGCACAATGTTGTAAATTTAATTATTTTCTGTTCAGCTGTGATTAAACTGACTCAGTTTTACCTAACAGAACAATCAGAGCTCGGATTTTCTCGCTAACGGTAGCGCATTAGTGGAATAGTAACTTTACCGATGGGTAGCAGAGACAGTGTTGACATCAATACATATGATGAACACATACCACCATCGTACCCAAAACCAAAATGCACACCTCATTACATTCATGTGTTATTCATGAAAGTGTTGTGTTTGTGTGTCATTATTTTGTCTGTTGTCACTATATATTGAACGCTAGAGATATCAGCCACTAAGGGTGTGTCCCAGAACTCAGCTATCATTGATGATCATTATATTTGTTATTACCTGCAACATAAAAAGTCAGGTAACAACAAATTTAGCAACTGAGATACTTATAAAGCAGCTTTTTAGTCAATTTTTCACTCGTAGCAATAGAAGCTGCTTGTTATTTGCGTCATCGCGGTCTCTTTGGACGAAGATAAGAGTAAAGTGTCAAATACATCAAAACAAGAACTTTTTTTGTCTTCTATACCCATCTATGCCCGATAACCATGATTTCGATTTATCTTACTAGTCGTTGTTTCAAAATAGCAAATAAAAACAGGGGTATTCATCAAAATCTTTCTTAAAATAACAAGTGGTGAAGCAAGTTGATTTTCGCTATTAACAAATAGAAATAGACAACATCGTTTGGCGAGGTTTTCGTAACATGAACATTTTGACCGCAGTTATTCGAAAAGTTCTATGTAAAATATTTCGGAAAACAAGTATTTACACTTTATCCCCATAAGCGAAACAAGTCCCAGGTATTGATTCTTTCCTCTCTTTTCTTTAATACTATTAAATAAAACTTTACTTATTTTACAAAATTTTATCTATTAAGCAAATTTGACAAAAAAAAGCTTTACATAAATTTTTACCTATTTTACTTAGTTCCCAAAATGCATTGCATTCTCTTTCACGGAATCAGTCAGAAATTGAACTTTATATATCAAAATTGTTTTTTCCATCCCTTAGAATCCCTACAAAATATTCTTCTAGCAAACAACTGCTTATTGATATGAGTAAAAAAAAAAGCTTCTACTCGTCACACTGCCATTTCGTAAAATATTCGTTATGTATTTTTTTTTCATCTGGAACAATTATTTTTTTTCATCTGGAACATTATTTTTGTCTTATACAGTTGATGCGCAACGAAGCGTAGGAAGCCCCGTAGAAGATAAATTGGAAAAGAAGATATAAAAAATATGTCTAAAGGAAATAAAAAAAATTCCACGTGATGGTGAGCAGGGAAGCCCTGATTATGTTAAGATGATGACCTAACAAAGCTGCACTGACGTTTGATGTTTTAGTGCTAGGATATTTTTTACTAGAAATCTCGTAAATTTTCTGACACAAAGTCAAAATACAGGTATATAACATATCATTCCTCTCAATAAGGAGATATAATCTTACTACCAAAAAACACTTTGTCAACTTTTTTTTACTTCCTTGTGGTGAATTTTACAGTTCGCCAGGCATTGACCAAAAGGGGTCAAGAAATTAAAGAGCTCAGAAAGTATCAGTTTTAAATAAGCTTCTTCAACATTGACCCCCCCCCCCCCCCCCACGATTAAAAAGCGAAAGTTCTGATATTCTAAACGCCCTTTCTCTTTTTCCATTTTTACCTTCCCTAAACCGACCCAATAAAAACAATTGATTTTGAAAGAAAGTACATATAGGTCAGCCTAGGAGACGAGTTTACTTACCAAGCGAAGAGTCCCTTCCTTCAGCCTGTTTATTATTTGAACATACTGAATTCAAGTCGTTTTTACTTTCGTCTACGTACAAATTTGGTTTACTTTCTTTGACAAGACTTTTTAGTAGACTGTCTAGTCTAGACTCGGCAGTTGAATCTAAAAAGAAAAGAAAAAAGGTTTGAGAATAGGATGAACAGCTTTAAAGTCATTGAATTCAATAATACATATAAACTAAAGAATAATGGCACAGCGAAAAAAAATTTAGAATCGTAAAGTAAGAAAAAAAGAAATCAACAGAATCATGGTTCACACCCCGGCTAGAAGACAGGATTTTATATTCTGATTTTCATTGTCGCTTGTCTTCTAGCCACAGACAATCTGAACTTCTTCTTGATGTCATAAATGGCTGATTAAAAGATGATTTAGGTAAAAGGCTATACACGACGGCCAGTATTTTTAAATTGACAAGATTTTTTAGTTTGAATTTCAATTCTTGATCGCTTAAACAAAAACCACAGTAGATTTTTTAGTGAACAGAAGTAAAGATACTACGGTCTAAAGTTTGTTCTTTTACTATAACTACTCAAAATCCAGAAATCGTCTGGTTTTAAACGAAATCACCGAGCAGAATCTCTAAAAAAAATGATTTAAAAATTCCACGAAAAAACCTTTAGCTGAACACAAATTATTATTCGAAAAAAAAAAATAAGATATGAAAATTAAGAAGCTGATATCCCGTTAAACTTCAATTTTAACGCTTTCAGAGGAGACCTAACCAATAAACCCCAAATCCCGCGATGATCGTTCTTAAATAATACGGGAAAATCCAGCTCCCCATCCATTGAGAATCCCTTCTCCCCACGGAAAGTTCTTGCCACGTAAAATACCCCCCTACCAGAAAACATTTCCCAGACAATTCCATTCTAGCTGAAAATTACCCCAGAAAAATTTCTTGTGGCCAATTCCGGGTGAAAATTTTTTCTTAGCACACTTTCATTTGAAAAATACCTTAATTTCTGTTTGCTTTTAAGATCATACCGAAAATCCCTTCCTCCGTAAAAAAATCTTCCACAAATACTCCCCCTGTCCTCTAGCAGAAAGCAGCTCCCGCAAAAAATTACCTCAGGAAAATTTATCTAGGGGAAACCCTACCTCTGGAGGATTTCTTCTGTGGACAATGTACTGCCCCAATACTCAAGATAATTTCAGCCTGGTAAAAATTTTGCCCAAGACCATTCCCCGTAACAGCTTCGCATGTAAAATGGAGCTGGCAAAAAGAAGTAAGACAAATAAAAATAATTTCATTTGTCATTCTGACAAATTCTTGTAGCGTAAAATTTTCCCTGGAAAGTTCACCCACTGAAAACTTTCCTGCCCACAGACAATTCTCCTCGTGGAAAATCCCCCAGCAGAAAATCCTCCTCTCACCCCTGCAAATATCTGTATACTTAACAATGACAAATACTATACGTAAACAAAGGGAAAATTTCTTAGCTAACAGACCTTTCCTCAAAGGCAGAGGGAGGGAGTGTCCTGTTATCTCCAAAGGCATGGTTACTGGACTTTTCAACTATGTTGAATAAAATGGCTATCTTAACATTTTGATCCGATGACTTTTAGGAACAGAAGTGGGACTAATTGCCCTCCAATCTCTTTGGTCCTTTAAAAAGGGCCCTAGAACTTTTAATTTCAATTCTAAAATTAGGAAATAGAATCATTTAAATATTCTTGTTTTTCAAAATTTCTGTTTGGGGAAATTTTAACTTTAACCAAGGCGAGAGACAACTGTAAAAACGTATTACAAAACGTTGAAATGACTAGATAAGACGTCCATGGAGATTTTAAGACAAAAGCAACTTCAAAAGGTTTCCTTGGATAGAGGCAAAGTGACAAAGAGAGGAGCTAAAAAAAAAAAAAAAAAATGCATCTCATGAGACAAAGTTGAGTAAGTTGGAAGAAAAAGAGCCCGGAATTTGGATTTGGAGAAAAAGAAAAGGATGGAATATCTAAGCAAAGCCCGGCAAGTCCACCCTATTATACGAAGTATAATAAACAAAGGAAAAACGTCAAATCTAGACGAGAGTCTAACAATATGACAAGAAACAATAGTGGAAGTGATAGGAACAAAAATATTTAGAGATATTCAAAAAAGTAACTAAAACCTGTCTACAAAAATCGAAAAGGACGGAGTATAATGAAAAAATAAATAAAAAAATCTAGGCAAATATGTGCAAGTTGCCATGGAGCAACGAAAGACAAATCCACTCCAAGAGTTGTCACATATGAAGGAATGGGTCCCCAATGCGAATAAGGTGACAACAGTAAATGTGTATTAGAAAATATTGACTAAAGCATCGAAACGACTGGAGAAGCCTCAGAAAATTTGCCTCATTTTCGAAAAAGGGAGGAAACGCTTCCTATACGTCCAGCAATCTGTTTTGCATTTTCTGGCATTGACACTCCGTCCAACACTAAATCTATCTTTGTAGGAAAACGGAAAATTATGCTTCCGCAAAATTTTACAGATTTTTCGCCAAGTCTAGGGATATATGGTTAGATTATGAAATTTTCCTTTCCCTTCATGAGGATCATCGAAGTCAGTATTGAAGTCATTGTTATCTTCTTTTTGCCTTTTTCTAAAATCTAGTCAACAATATCAATAAAACGCCTATTAAACAACAAAATGTCTTGTGCGTAATCTGGTTCAGATGCTACATGAATGTCTGAATAGATTTTCAAAACTAAATTCATGAGCCTGGGCTTCATCTGACCCTCGGCACGGGGCAGGCTTCTATTTATTTGATTCTCATCTCACGCATTAACATAATCATCACATTATCTGTAACGCCATTTGTATTTTTGAATATGTCATAGACACTATTAACGATACGAGCACCCCTGGGGAAAAATGATGTGATTTTCACTCTTTGAATGTGTATAAATGTGATGTAACTCACATAATTTTTTTTTTTTTTTTGGCACGAGTTCAGTTCTTCTTTCCTGTTTGTCCTTCATAGAAATAGAAATATCTTTTTTCTATTTCTGGATGGTTGAGAAATTCATGTGTGAATTCTTCTTCCATGCCATTTTCTTTAGCTCTTCAAAGACATTAGTCATTTTGTGTAATTTTGCATACGTCATAGATATCAAAAATGAAACTAGCACTCCAGGAGAGGGGGGGGGGGAATGATTTAATTAATGCTCTTGAAATGTATATAAATATTACGTCACTCGCATGATTTTACTTCAAAATTAAAACTCAAAACAAATTTATCAAAATCGTAACCTATCTAGATCCTTTTTCCAGGCCAGAAAATCCCAGGGTCCCAATTTTCAAATAAAATTTAAAACCCTCTCAAAGAAGCTTATTTTTTTCTTCATGGAACATTCATTTTTTTTTTTTTTTTTCATTCAACGATAGATAGACTTTCTATTAACATTTTTATACAATCCTAATAAGGCCTTATGCTAGATTTGTAAGTAAAAGTAAGTAAGACGGCACTAGACCCTTAAGGTCCAAACCGGCGGTGCTGATCTCCGTTTCATGGCCCTTCAGCCAGGAAGTGCAATGAGGGGTTGGGGGCCAACCATCCTGTGTTTTCACACACCCTTCCTGCTTACCTTCCCCAGATTTCTCCAGATACCCATTTAGAGCTGGGTCGACTCTGACTGAGCTTACAGTCACACCACTGACTCCCGTCCCAAACTAAATAACTGGTCACAACTGGGAATGAACCCTTGGACACAGAATTCCCACGCCAGCTCGCCAACCATTCAGCCAAGATGGCTTATGCTAGATTTGCCTCTGACTCAATCAGACTATCTGTCTTGGCTTTCTGTACAATTAGCCATGGCTTGATGCCCACAACTACTTGATTTTAATTCATGAGCTATTTAATTCTGAGTTCGTCACACGATAATGGTACGATCATCTAAAACCATACAGGGTAGCGAATTCAAAATTGGGCAATGTTACCTACCTGTATTGATCGAAGATGGTTTTGTTTCTGACGCAGCACTGGTAGACCGTCCCAAATTTGACATGGCGCTCCTAAATGAAGAAAAACAATAGTTTAAATGAAATCTAAATTACTATGTTAATAAAAAAAAGATGCGCATGACAAAACGTAGTTGTGTTTTCTCTCACTTTATCTTATAGTATTTATTTCATCGAAGAGTGTCATCTCTCTAATTAAAAACTGAGTTAAAAAGCACAAAATGAAGAAGATACTAATGTTTGGATGACTGGTCGGAATTTAAAATTAGAACTGTAAAGCACAAAATCCTTCTAAATATCAAATTTCATTAACATCTGGTCACCCTTTCGTAAGTTACAAATACCTCAATTTTCAAAATTACCCTGCCCCCCCCCCCCAATTCCACCAAAGAGAGCAGATCCGGTCCGGTTATGTCAGTCACGTATCTTAGACAGGTTTCTATTATACCCATTCAGTTTCATCCTGATCTCACCGCTTTAAGTATTTTCTAAGATTTCCGGTCCTTCCAACTGCCCCCCACCCCAATTACGCTTGATCTGGTTGAGATTTAAAATAAGAGATCTGAGTTATGAAGTTATCTTCTAAATATGAAGTTTCATGAAGATCCGATCATTCCTTCGTAAGTTAAAAATGCGTAATTATTTCTTATTTTTCAGAATTAGCCCCCCCCCCCCAATAGAGCAGATCCATTCCAATTATTTAAATCCCGTATGTAAGACTTCCGCTTATTTTTCCCAAAAAGTTTCATCCTGATCCCTCCAATCTAAGCGTTTTCCATGATTATAGGTTCCCCCACCCCGAGCTTCCCCCAATGTCACCAGATCCGGTCAGGATTTAAATAAGAGCTTTGAGACACGATATCCTTCTAAATATTAAATTTCATTGAGATCCGATCACCCGTTCGTAAGTTAAAAATACCTCATTTTTTCTACTTTTTCAGAATTAACCCCTCCCCCAACTAACCCAAAGAGAGCTGATCCGTTCCGGTTATGTCAATCATGTATCTAGGACTTGTGCTTACCTTTCCCCACCAAGTTTCATCCCGATCCCTCCACTCTAAGTGTTTTCCACGTTTTAGATTCCCCCTCCCAACTCCCCCCCCCCCCCAAAAATGTCACTAGATCCGGTCGAGATTTAAAATAAGAGCTCTTAGACACGATATCCTTCTAAATATCAAATTTAATTGAGATTCGATCACCCGTTCGTAAGTTAAAAATACCTCATTTTTTCTAATTTTTCAGAAATAATAAACCAGCCCCCACTCCTCCCCAGATCGTCAAATCGGGAAAAAGACAATTTCTAATTTAATCTGGTCCGGTCCCTGATACGCTTGCCAAATTTCATCGTCCTAGCTTACCTGGAAGTGCCTAAAGTAGCAAAACCGGGACCGACAGACAGACCGACAGAATTTGGGACTGCTATATCATGAAAAGAGAAATCACCAATGCAACAGCATAAACACAAAAAAAAAAAAAAAAAAAAAAAAAAAAAAAAAAAAAGAGAGAGACAGAAGGAGAAAAGGAAGACTGTTTTCCTAAATTAGTAATTAATATAGACCAGCAACTTGGTTAATACCAAGAGCCATAAAAAACACTTCCAAATATGGGCATACCCATAAGAAAGAGTCTTGGTTAGGCAGCAAAAAGATTCTTATGCACTATTGAACCTTTTAAAAAATCAATAGTATATTTATAGTATATAGCATAGTATATTTGGACGCTTTAGAAACTTTTATGAAGCAAATATGGAATTAATCAGTTTGACAAAAATGAGAAATAACACCTGAAAAAATTACTAGAGCCAGTATTATTTCTTACTTTTAATTTTAGCTTTTTTTTTTACTCAACTCCCCCCTCCCTTGTTCTACATACTCTTATTGTAATTATAGCATAAAACACAGAATCAAGGAATATTTTTAGTTTTATAATATTTTATAAGATAAATGCCTTGCTATGGTTACCATTATAGCAACCTGAAAGAGCCAGAGAAAATATAAAACGAACATTTTTAAGTGACTCCTCCACCCTCAACAAAAGTTTGGTTAAATTCTAAATTCTAGAGCAAAAAAGGTGAATAAAAGCAAAAGCTGCTCACGTGGGCCTGCTATCGTAGACAGGGGGCAGATCTTTCTTGCCTTCAACAGGTACAGATACTTCAGCGGGAACAGTCGGTGATGTACTGGTGGAGGGTCCTTCGGCTTCCACAACCGTTGGTGGTATTCTCCTCTCACGTAAAACGTGCGATTGTCTTCGAGCAAAACGCTGTGACGGTCGGCGCTCAAACTGAACAGTCCTCCGAGACCTAGATGTCATAGTAGTCTGGAACTCCGTCCTTCCGCTGAAATAATTATAATAATTTTTGAATATATTTTTCTATTTAAACGTAGACATACAAACGTATATTATGATATTTTCTTCTTTATTTACAACATGCTGCGGTCAAATTTTCTCTGTTTAAGCTTAAATTTTGAGGATGATTCAGCAACAATTTGACCATCTGCGCGGAACAAAGAATAGTGAAGACCTATAGAAAACCTTATTTCTGTTAGAACTTTTTTATGTCTGACTACTCTCATTTCCAGCTTCAAACTATTTTTAAAACGTACTTTGTTCAGTTAAATTTATCCTCGAAAAATGCAAAACAATGGAAAATAATAAATAGCCTGTCGGGTAAATAATTGCCATGCCCACAATACAACTTCCAGTATTGGATCAAACTCATTTATGAATTCAAAGAAAGAGAACAGGAAATGAATTTCATACCACTTAGTATTTTAGATTCTAATCTTTTATAAATCAGTGTCGGTGAGATTAACCCTCGAACAGGCAATCTCATGACGCAATAGATGCTACCCGGATATTAGATCAGTCACTTGATTTGTGGATGCTCACAAGATAATAACTGGTTTATAGTGGGCTTTTTTTCTTCTGGAGGTGAGTATTTCTTCATGCCAACGTGACACTCAAATATAAAATGTTTATAGAATTCACGGTGGAACTTTTTAAGCAGAAGGAAATTATAATAGAGAACTTGAAACTACTTTTTATATCTTATTCATATTTGATAAGTATACTTATATATCTTAGATGGCTAGGGCCCATATATGGATAGCACTCGTCTCCTGAAAATAGTTTTTGATGACCGGGTACATGGTTCCCAGCCTAGAGGGCATCCCCCAAAGAGATGGAAGGACAAGTTCTCGTCACTTAGCCAACCACACATTCTCCGCCTCTCAAAAGATAGAAGTAGAAACAGGAGTTACATCAATAACATAGTGTAAGAAGAGGCCCCAAAACGACCTCCAAGGACTGATGGTACTTAACTCAGGTAAGTCACTTGTATATCCATAGCCCTTTTCAAATTTTGTCTCAATTTTTGTATGTATAGTCAAAAAGTCCTTTTATCGGTAGCTCAAAATTCAGCGCTACCACTTACCAATGCCATAATAAAAGCGAATATAGCCACAGTGCAGAGTAGTCTTACTTGCGCCCAGAATCAGAGCGTACCAAGATGCGATTATTTACCCTAATATAAGTTCCTCGAATATCTTTGTCTTTTACCTGTATCGAAATCTGGACCCCATTCGGAAGAAACTCTGTTTTACTGCAGGGGCTTTAGCTGAACCTCGTAAACGGAAAAATGCATGGTGTTCAACAGCGCACTTCCATAAGTGTTTGCAAGCCTTTTCATTTTCGAGCCTGAAAAGCGAAAACTTTCTAATTCTAGTGCTGTAAAATCACCGTAAAATAAAATTCGGTAAGTAAAATTGGTAAAATAAGGTACTTTCTAGGAAATACAGGGTAAAATTGATGATTTAGAGCTGCCCTATAGCTATAAGACCAGTTGAGCATTTCTTTTAAATATCAATTTCAGCTTTTGATGAAGATTTTTTAATGATTTTGATTTTCCTGGGCTAAAAAAAGGATAATTCCTCTTCATCAAGAGTTTCATAAATTTAATTAAATGTCTAAGTTATCCCTTTGGTAATCTTGTGCCTTGGGTTATACCAGAGCAATTGGACAGCGCCTGAATTAGGACAGATATTTTGTAAAAAAAAGAAAAATGAATAAATTAAATTTGCCATTATTTGGGAGTAAAGTCATTTTAGTTTTTTTTTTTTTTTACATTTAAACCTAAGAAATGACACCCTAACAGCCTTGCATATTTAAATAGCTGTATTCAGTACATCCGTCATATCGTATAAATGTTATTTTCATTTATGTATCGAAGTATTTAAAGTAATACATTAAAAATACATTAAGTATCAAAGTAATACAATTAAAAAGAGGTTTGTAACACTTCGATAACTTTGATTTACGAAGCACTAGATCATAAGAACAGAACATTCAGTCACTTTCAAAGTCATTAAGAATGTCTTCAAAAGGATTTGCTAGCAAATTTAGCTCCTTTCCATCAGACTTAGATTCTGACTCAGGTGACCGTGCCTGTTCCAAAGCCCCCCTCCCCCACCAAACGAAAGTCCTGGATACGGCCCTAAGGATTATATGTCAGTTTTTGCATCCACCCTCTCATCGTCTCTTCCTTAGAGCTAATTCTGTATTCAACTGAAGATTCTTTCAAAACAACTGCTGAAACAAAAGAGCCGTTAAACCAGAATAAGAATTCCTTTTAGACACTGTAGCCAGTAACAACTTATCCGGTAACAATTCGTTGAAAAGCAGGCTAAATCTTAGAAAGGGGCACTAGAACTTTCGATTTCTAATTGACTGAGTCCCCTTCAAAGCTTACTCGACCACCCCTTCCATATGAAATGCCTCTGGAAAAAGAACAAATATTAATACATTCAACCCTTATGAGTCTTTACTAAAAGTAATGCAATATGATCGTCCCTGACTTAAACAGGGGAATATAAATTTCAATTTCAACTTTTGAGAAAACCCAAAATTATCCAAGGGAAAAATAGGGGGATTTTCCGCAGGGGAAATATTCTGTGGGTGGTATTTTTCAGGGAGAGGGGATAACCGGCAGCTTTCAGAAAAAAAAACAGCATGAATACAAGATTTATCTGAGATATGAAAACTAAATTAAAACGATGATATTATTTCTGTTTTAGCCCTCCACATTGTTGAAAATCCAAATTGTGTAGTTCTTTTTGATGATGCAACTTCAATATTTGAAGCAAATGGCCCCACCTTTTTTAGGAAGGCAATTTAAATTAGAAAAAAATCATAGAAACCGTGCTTTAAATAGTGATACTAGAGATATTCTTGTAAACGCAATTTACAACAACTGAAAATTAAAGGATTTAAATATCATTTCTCTTCAGTTTAAGTTAAGATGACCAAACTTTTAATGAAAATTAGGCCAGTAGACACGCCAAGTCAATCACTAACCAGATAATTCTTACCCAATCTAATTGGTGAATAGCCTTTTTTTTTCAGTCTTTCTTCTGCTTAGTTAGAGTTAATTCAAAAGTTTTCTTTTCTTTCCTTTTTCTTGAGAGAGAGAACTGAAGACGAATGGGCGGAAACCCGTGACGGAAATATCCGCCTCAATCATTTTCGCTTTGTTTTTGTCCCACATTTTTCTCAGCTATTTAATATATTTTTTTTTCTTATTTGTCATATGTCAATTCTGGTTCGAGCCCTTTCAATCTTTGAGTTCATAGAACTAATGCAGTTTTATTTCAGCTATATTTCACCATTTTAAAATATAATTACCTGTACCATAATACAGTTTATCGTTCTGATAACAAAAGACCTAAGTCAGACAATCGACCTTTTAAACTGTGGAACAGAGCTATACACAAAGCAAAATCATATTCAATCCTTTTCCTGCAAGCCTTTTCACGCTTTTGTGCTCTGAAAATTGCAAGGCGTCGTAAAATATGTAAGATACTGGTAAAATACCGGTAAATAGATAAAATTCAAATTTTACGGGGGCCCATAAAATTACGATAAAATACGTAAAATACCCAATTTTACCAGCTACAATACTATCCAATTGTATGCTGGGATTTAACGTCATTAGACTATCAAGGATACACAAAAAACTAACTTATGATCTATTTCCAAATAATCGAACCGTTTTCATTTTAGAATTTGCCAGAGAAATTTTAACCATGATTCTAAGGTCAGCGTAGTTAAAACATACAAGCCGTAACAACATACAGCAGGGCTTAGAATTTAATTTTGGTGATGAGATCATGTGGAAGTGTCTCCATACTAATCCAAACAAGAAGAAGAGAAAAAAAAAATCAAGGTTTAAACTAATTTCAAAGCTGTCTTTTTTTACAACAAAACCGTTTCGAAATAGTTAATGATTTCAGGCCCATAAAAATTAATGAGAGGTTAATGAATTATTTTCTTACTTTTTGCACGCCCCTTAAGGGTTCTTCAGTTTCTATTGCAGTTTCATTGCGTCGGTTTTGAGTTATCGGTAAAGCGCTAATTTTTTAGATTTCTACAAATATAGGGAAACATTGCGATACAGTTTGTTTGTTTGAAACAGCTTTTCAAAAATATATTGCACAAGCCACGAATCAGTACTTTTTTCTGCTTTCAGTTTCAATTACACTCTTTACTTTAATCATGAAAATTTGTTTTTTTTTAATTAATTTCAGTAAGCTTTTTAGTTTTGAAAATATTGACACAAGTATCGCCCGTTTTAAGCTTCAAATTCGCTCTTTACTTCCACCAGATTTTTTTTTTTTTAATCTCAGCTCGTTTTTAATGTAAAAACGCGAACAATAGTGGTCTGTTCCGATTCCTCATTAATATCTATACAGATATACCGCTTTTGAAGTCTCATCATCAAGGAAATAGGTCATCTACTTTTTCTACAAGATCAGCATAACATCAACCAGGGAGAATTTTGCTCTTGCTGGCAGGTGTATTGCTTGAAAAACATTATAATGAGAAACAAGTTCGACTGTTTTCAATATCTAAATTAGACTATCATATGTTAATTCTGCGTTTTAAGCTAGATTAAACAATTATTTGATACTTGGTCAAGGCTATCCCATTGGGCTGTGCCGAGGAGATTCAGACCTATAGAGGTCTAGGAACCTAAAATTCCGAGGACTGAATGGTAATACGATTTTGTTGCTATTGAAACTAGTTCCAGTGGCACCATTCCTAGAGGGGGAGGGGGTGGTATTTGCCTCCTGGATTCCCTTATTTCTGGATTAAAAAAAAAATAATTCTTATCCGGAATTTTCATGAAAAAAAAAAAGAAGAAAAAAATTTCTCGCTGATTAAATTTTTTATAAGGATAGAATTGAGGCGGCTGAGATGGAAATTATTAGAAACAACTTCACAAGGTGTAGAATAATTGTAGTTAAGACATTTTGACTGCAGCTGTACTATAGTTTACCCCCCCCCCCCTCAAGCATGGGCGCTCCGAAAAGTGGATGAAGATTTACTAGATGTTTTCGAGAGAAATTACCAAAGAAATTGCCTACGGATTGTTCTGGGTTCCCGGGTGACTGACCGTATTTCTAACAGTAGGCTGTACGAAAAATATTGTTCAATCCCGCTTTTTAGAGCTATAATGAAAGGAAGGTTGAAACGGCTAGGGCACGTTCTGTGGATGAAGGATGACAGATTGACGAAGACAGAACTTTATGGCAAACTGTCTAGGGCTAAACGGAAAGCAGGTTGTCCTCGTCTAGGGTGAGAGGATGTCATAAAAAAAGATTTAAAAGAAATGGGAACTTCCTGGGAGAGTATAAAGAGGGGACTTTGAACAGATTGGGATTGAGAAGGAGCGTGCGTAGCTGTGTTGGCCTCAGGTGACTTGGTGCTGAGGTGAGTTGTTAGTAGTAGTAATAGTAGAATTGCCACGAAAACATAAAGTTTCAGTAAGATTAGGTGGGGGTACAATAGTGCCATATGAGATAGCGCAAGAGTTTTTTCAAAAATACAGTGTTGTATTATGTTATTGATTTTCTAACTACAGAGATTGAAAGTAGGCTAGAAGAGAACGGTTTGGACGTTTTGAACAACTTAAGCGAAGTGCACAAACAAAATAAACAAAGACAGTGTAAGGTTTGTGTGAAAATACTATAAGCTCGATTTTGAACGCTGCATGTCTGATTTCCTGTGTTCTTACGCAGTTGAGGAAATAAAAACAAAAACATTCTAGAAAGAGCATCTGTTTTTGCTGAAAAACGCGTAAAATGTGCACTTCTGATTTTTGATCTATTTACACTGTACTTCACTATTCCTATGAACTATGCGTCGTGTGAAAGATCTTTTTTTGCCTTCAATGGTTGAAGATGGACTGCCGCAACACAATGGGGTAAGAAAGATTATCTTCGCTTGCACTGTCAGTAATTGAAAGAGAAGTACAAATTGACCTTGGTAAAGTGATAAAGGAATTTAATATAGAAAAACACATAGACGACTACAATTTTCGTAACAAGTCAGTGTGTATTGTAGGTTTATTTTATATGTACATTCATCTAATTTTGAAACATCATTAGGGTTCATGTTACAATATTATATTAGACTGAAGAAATGAACAAAGACAGTGTAAGCTTTGTTTGTAAGTTTGTGAGTATTGTTGGTTTATTTTATATGTACATTAATCTAATTTTGAAACATCATAGTTCAAGTTCCAGTATAATATTAGACTTCGAATGATATGTAATATAACTTGGAATTATTCTGTATTTTTGCTTTTGCTTTATGTGGCCCGTTTATTTAAATGCTATTTATTAAGATAAAGCAGCAAATCCACTATCAAATCAATTTAATAAAAAGTCATAAGTAATACTTCAACAAATGACGCATAGTAAAAGTTTCGCACAATAAATTTAATCTTACATATTCAAATTGAGTGCAACTGAATAGCACAATACAGGGAGCTGTTAAAATAGTACTTGGTTCAACTTTTCTTCCGTAGCACTCGAATAAATCCCCCCCCCCTAAAATAAAATACTGGCGCTACGTCCCTACTCTTAAACAACTGCCTATGATGTTCTAGTTCCATGTCAGGCCGTTCCATCCCGGAAATGGCACTTTTTGGTTACATTTTCGTTTTCAAATCTAAATTATAAAAGTGATTAGATATGAAAATTGGCTTTTAAATTAGCCCTTAAACAGCTCTCTATGATGTTTCAGTACAGTGCTAGAAAAAAACTGACACATAAATGTTATCCATGAAAAAAAAACTATTTTCCTTGTTGTTCAAGGGAAGCGGGGGGGGGGGGGATTTTTGACGATGGTAATTTTTACGATGAACTTTTTGTTTCAATCTGACTCCACTTTCGAGGGGTTTCAGATTCTTTTTCAAAATTACATTAAATTTGTTTTCAAAATAACATTAAAAAAATAAATCGAAGTAATATCGAAGTAGGTTACCATTTTTGAATTGGTTATAAAGGACAGTTTTTTCTCAATATATATTTTTTTAAATATACTTATAAACTTTGGTTATATTTGGGCCTGGTTCAGTCTTTATTAGGTTGCAGTTGTTGCTGCAACCACGATTTTGTAAAACTTGTTATCAAAAAATTAAATGAGAAACCCAAATGACAAGAAAAAAGAAACAAATGATTCAGCTGTATATGTTTTTTATGATTTACTTTGAGATTTTATTGGTTAATACTAGGCAGCTTTTGTATTCTTTTATTCCAGAGACTGGATCGAATTCGCAATTACATTAGAAACTCTGCTATCGCCTAAAGACTTCATAAAATTAGCAGATAAAAAAAAACTATCTAAATGACATCATAAGTAAATGATACATGCTGTAAACTAAGTAAATGAACAAATAAAAAGAATACCTAAAAACGAAAGTATGCTCCTGTTCCCGCCCCTCTTCATCATCCTCTACGACAACAACTGACAGCTTTTTCTTCTTAAAGTCCAGCTTCGTAATTTTAGGCCAAAAGAACAATCCAATTTTTTGTGTTTTCTCGAAAACAAGGATACCAGTAGGCGTCAGGCCAAGGGAGTACTCACAACCGTCTTTTCCCCAAACACGGTGGTTATCCACTCCATACATTTCTAACCATTTGGCTTTATTTAAATAATTCATTTCAGCTTGCGCTGGAGTTGAGCCCCTAAATAAAAGAATAATGTCAGCACGAATGAAAAACGAAATATACCACGACATAATTTTTCCTTAGTATATTGTGGGAAGGGGTTGCCATTTAAACTCTGACCTTCTAATAGTGGGCAATCTTCTTGCAATCTTCGATGAATAAGCAAAAGCAAAAATGAATTAGAATTTTCAACTTAGTTACAGGAAGGCTAGAGTTGAATCTATTGGGCATTTCAATATCAATAAACAGTTATAATCGGCCTGTGTTTACTGACAATCAAGATGCTCTAAAAAGCCATTAGTCTCTCCATTTTGACAAGGAATGAAATGAAAACTCTATGGCTGGTGGGAAACAGTTGAATCTGCGCATACACAAGAGCCAATAACAAATAAACGGTTCTCAAGAATCTGAGAATCTAGAAATTAAATTTGGGACACAGAAATATCCATTAAACGTGGTTCTCCCCTTCAAACGATATAATAACAAGTAATAGTTAATATCGCATAAGTTAATTCCAAATAACTAAAATTAATTCCAAAATTGTAAATCTAGGAATTTGAATAAAACTAATTAAATTCCAAAATTAAATAATTTATGACTTTAAGCTGTAATATTGACCCTTCTACAAGAGAAGAAATGCCCATTTGTTGATTGTTTCAAGAGAGAATCCAACAGACCTGACCATGGACAAAAGCCCTGGTTTTTATTTTAAGTCATGTGTTCCTCCAGATTCCAAATTGCCATGAGCAGCATTACCACTCCATTTGTTAAAATTTCTCATACGGTTAGGACTTTACTTCCTAGTTGCCCTCTTTGAGTTTATTTTGCCAAATATTTCATTTATAATACTATTTCAGTTTGACAGCATTGTCAGGACAGTTCTCAAAAACCGTCGCTGTATTCCATTCATCTTTTCTTCTTTACTAAAAACTAAGGAATGGACACACATCCATTTTAAGACATCACACGTGATATCATACCCACTACACCATTATCTTGCATATCAAACTGAAAATTTTATCAAAATTTTTATTTAATATTTAGCATTATACTATATTACTCAAAGAGCGTAGATATAAATATTTCCCTTTAAAAGAGCCCTGAAAAAACCTCCCATGGTTCTTCGTAACCATGTGAGGTTTCACAACCCTAAAAGCGGCGACAAAAAAAGCACGAGAAAAAAAAGAGACTTCTCTGCATCCCATCGGAATAAGTGATTTTCCTGATTGGTGAGGATGGGGGACAATGATTTTACTAAATGAAATTTCAGCTACGATTATTTCAAAGATGCAGCATTTTATTTTGATTCGACGCTATTTTGCAAGATTACAGGCTATTTTCTGAAATTCCCAAAAATTGTTTTAGTAACGAGCTTTTACCATTAAGACTAATCCAAATAATAGTTATTGTGCCATCCTCGAGTCAGCTCAAATAGCAATATTTCATCAATTGACATTTTTTTTCCCATGATATTGCCCCCCCCCCCCTCCCTTTGCAAAGAATTGCCAAAAATCTCGTAAAGATTTTGAACATATTTGAAAATTTAAATTAAGCTTGAAGAAAGTAAATACCAATTAAGCGATTTTGTCGCTCAAATAATCAATCTTGCAGTTTAAATTCCTAAAAACATATCAGCCAACTACAATTTATAAATCATGGCTTATACGAAATCGCGTTAGTTAAAACCGATTTGTGCTGTCTGTACAAAGTAATTATGCAAAATCCATGAGCAAAGTCATTCATCCAAACATCAAGCAAATCATTTTGGCATTAAACAAATCGGTAACTATCGAAGCTATAAAAAAGAAGGATTTCGAAAGCGCTGCCAATTTTTTGTTTTCCTTGGTTAATCAATAACAAGGAAGGCATGTCTTTTCTGTTTATGATAACTTACAATAAATTGAAAGGTTAAGTTACATAATAGTTAAAAAACTTAATGATATTCGGTTCCGCCTTTTTCTTTGCACATACAATTTCTATAGCATGGAGTGAGCATACTACAGTATACTGCTGATGATACAACAGCCCATTTCAACACACAAGGACACAGACCGGTGGCATAGGACGGCGGCATGGTTTAGCCCCCCCCCCCCTCTGACAAATTTCTCTGGCTCGAAAATTGATCGTAACTATGTAAATAAAAAGAAAATTCCTCATAAAAAACTCAACTCGTTTTTCATTACTAAAAAAATCAGGGAATAAAACCTTAGTACTCCCCAAACATTTTTTTGGTAAATTCCTCCTCCAGGCAAAAATCCCACATATGGTCCTGACATAGACCAAACAAACGTTTATCCAACTCTTCAAGAGAATTTCAGGGACACAGAAAAACAGTAGGAACAAGTGAGCTGTTTATTTTTATGTTAAAAGTATTGTGCAACTATTCTAAATTTACCAGTATTTCAGGTCATCAGTTGATGAAATTAGTTTCCTGGAATTCATTTCTTCGCTAATTATTCTTTTAGCGCCCATTCAGAAAAGAGAATGCCCCAGTGCTAGAGAGGCGGGAGTAATCTTCACTCTTGCATAGTCCTCTAATTTCCATCCGCCCGGTGTCATAAATTTTTTGCTCTCTCCCATTCTCAAAATTTAGGAAAATATCTTTCTTAGGTATTTTGACTGAAAATTCCTTTTTTTACCATGTTCATTAGAAAAAAAATAGAACAACAAAGCAAAATCCCCTCCTATTGAATGTTAACACCAAAATCCGATCTTTTCTTTGTAATTGTCTTCATATTGTATAAGCTGTACCATTTCTGAATGTTGTGCATACTTGCAATAATTCACCTCATTCAGAGGAACTTTTATCAAGCTCCAAGGGGGAGCTTATCAACCCCGTATTATTTAGTAGACCAGCCTCGTCTGACGCAAAACACCATCAGGATCCAAGTTGATAAAGATGTCTGAGGATCACAACCTCTGATTCCTTTAGAACGGTTCCAAGGATATATCAAACAGTTCGCGGAAGGAGCGACCCGGCTCAATAGTAAACGAAACTCTAAAAAACGGAATTTCGATGCTAAAAGATATATCAAAAGAATAAGATTTTTATGCTGATTTTAATATATAAGTTTCATCAAATTTAGTCTTTGTCATCAAAAGTTACGAGCCTGAGAAAATTTCCCTTATTTTGGAAAATACGGGGGTAACACCCCCTAAAAGTCATAGGATCTTAACGAAAATCGCACCATCGTATTCAGCGTATCAGAGAACCCTACTGTAGAAGTTTCAATCTCTTATCTACAAAAATGTGGAATTTTGTATTTTTTGTCAGAAGACAAATCACGGGTGCGTGTTTATTTGTTTTTGTTTTTTTTGTTTTTTCCAGGGGTCATCGTATCGACCAACTGGTTCTAGAGTGTTGCAAGAGGGCTCATTCTAACGGAAATGAAAAGTTCTAGTGCCCTTTTTAAGTGACCAAAAAAATTGGAGGGCACCTAGGCCCCCTTCCACGCTCATTTTTTTCCCAAAGTCAACGGATCAAAATTTTGAGATAGCCATTTTGTTCCGCATAGTCGAAAACCATAATAACTATGTCTTTGGGGATGACTTACCCCCCCCCCCCCACAGTCCCTGGGGGAGGGGCTGCAAGTTACAAACTTTGGCCAATGTTTACATTCAGTAATGGTTACTGGGAAGTGTACCGACGTTATCAGGGGGATTTTTTTGGTTTGGGTGTGGGGTTCAGGGGAGGGGGCTATATGGGAGGATCTTTCCTTGGAGGAATATTTCATGGGGGAAGAGAAATTCAATGAAAAGGGCGCAGGACTTTCTAGCATTACTATAAAAAAAAAAAAACAATGAAAATATAAACATGAAAAAGTTTTTTCAATTGAAAGTAACGAGAAGCATTAAAACTTAAAACGAACAGAGATTATTACGCATATGAGGGGTTCTAAAAGTACTTTAGCATAAAGATCGAGGTATTTAGGAGGAGATAAATACTTCGCCCTTTATGCTAAAAATTTTTAAAGTAATTTCAACTATTTATTCTACGGCCTTTCTGATTCAGGGGTCATTCTTAAAGAATTGGGACAAAACAAGATTTAGTGTGAAGAGCGAGGTATTAACGAGGGGACCAACCCCCTCATATATATAATCAAAAATATAAGAATATAAAAGTTTGTTACGTAAGTTAATTCTTAAGTTACGTATTTTTTTTACTAATAAAAACGTTCGTTAAAAATTAAAAGATCTAGTTGCCTTTTTAAGTAACCGAAAAATTGGAGGGCAATTAGGCCTCCTTCCCCACCCCTTATTTTTCAAAATCGTCTGATCAAAACTAAGAGAAAGCCATTTAGCCAAAAAAAGAATTAATACGCAAATTTCATTTTAATAATTTATGTACGGAGAGCCAAAATCAGACATGCATTAATTCAAAAACTTTCAGAAATTAAATAAAAAAAACAAGTTTTTTGAAATGAAAGTAAGGAGCGACATTAAAACTTAAAACGAACAGAAATTACTCTGTATATGAAAGGGGTTTTTCCTCCTCGACGCCCCGCTCCTTGCGCTAAAGTTTGATTCTTTCACAAAACTCTACTTTTTTAAACAATAAAAAAAACTTTAGCGTAAGGAGCGGGGCGTCGAGGAAGAAAAACCCCTTTCATATACGGAGTAATTTCTGTTCATTTTAAGTTTTAATGTCGCTCCTTACTTTCATTTCAAAAAACTTGTTTTTTTATTTAATCAAATGCAAAAACCAGCAGGATAGCTGTGTATTAGACATTCTAAATGTCCAGAACCATGAGCAGTATACGAGCCTATTTAAACATGGAGAATTTTCAAGTGAGCGTTCTATGACACTCACAAGGGAATTGTGTTAAATAAAACAATAAGATAAGAATCCCGAGTCTTTTGGCAAAAAGACTCGGGTGTTCTTTTTTCGTGCAATATCCCTTTTGGTCCTTTCTTCTCTTTTTTTTATAAATTAGATCATAAAGGTTTATTTCTAAAAGGGGAGGGGTGGTGGTGGAAAAGTGAAATTTAATTGTATAAAAAACTATTATCCATATCCAATATCAATTTTGGTAATTTGGGTTTTGAATTGGTTAGAGGTGGGATTCAAGCTCTTACCTATACCCTATATTTCTTAAACGTTGTAAAAAAAAAAAAGGTAACCATTTAGCACTTACTTGCATTTCTTGAACTCTTCAAGGATCATTTCTTCCATTTCTTCAGTTTGATTGGGGACGAATCGAAATTCCGAAACAAAAGCGGCATTGTGAACGTCAGAATCATAGTCCCCACACTCAGCTATCGATGAAGAAAAAAAATAATAAAGAACTCAAAGAAATTTATTCGTGATTATTTAATATGAACTATACAGAAAATATTAGTAACAAAAAGAAAAAGTGAAAATTGTTAATTTTGAAAGAGCGTGAAGACTACGGAGGAAGAGAATAAAAGTAAACAGACATAGAAAGAAAAGGGAGAGAAGGAAAGTTTTTATTTTTTTCTATTCATGTTTGAACCTAACCGATTACAATGTAATACTTCGATGTATTATATTACATTAAAAGGTTTCAATCGTTTTCAGGGGCGGCGTGAATTTTTTTTTTATTATTTGACAGAAAGCAGACGTGAAATCCATAGAAACTCGTTACATCAAATTAAATAGCCTCAAATTAAATAAATTAATTTATTTAAAATGAAATTACACAGCATCCTCGTTTTGTTTAATTGACGATAAGATAGTTTGTTTAATTGACGATAAGATAGTTTGGTTAATTGACGATAAGATTCTACCAGGAAAATTTGATTCTAGAAGTTCCATTTTTGATAGCAATTGTGTTGCGGAGCAACACTTTGGTTTCGTCCCATTTTTTGTTTTTTTCCCTATGCCGCCGATCTCAGCTTATTCCCGGAAACTGGTAAGGGTATAACCTGTGCGGTTTTTACGGAAAGTGTGGACCTCAGACCGGATAGATGAATATGACATTACATTTTGGAAAGTTCCGCAGAACTCCTGCCTGGGGCCAAAAAGGATGGTTTGTGCTTGTCCACGAGCCAGAGCCTCTGATGTGCGAAGTAAAGTCGATTATATAACCTATTTCAGAGAGGAGTATCAGAAGTTGTGCAGCCAAGCTTTCGTTTCATCAAACCATGTTTCTACTTTCGAGTGGAAAGCTCCGTTCTAGCAGGCACTCAGGCAGGCACCACTTTCAAATTGAAGATGGACTAAAATCTATAAGGGTTAAATATATGCGGCAGTTGCCTGGCCCCACAGCCAATATATCTTCTTTAAATGATAAATAGAAAAATTTACAGAAGCTAAAATGTGGCATTTTCCCACGGGTCTAAAAGTGCTGCCATCTATTGTCTCTACCCATTTCTGTTTCGTGATTTCAGCTGAGTTTATCATTCGGTTTTTCGGACTTGGGATTGCGGTAGAGAAATGGTATCAGACCCCCCCCCCCCCAACTCCCCCAAAGATATCGGTTCCGGTCCAGTTATGTCAGCAACGTATCTTGGGCTTGAGCTTATTCTTCCCACTAAGTTTCATCCCGATCCCTCCACTCTAAGCGTTTTCCAAGATTTTAGGTTCCCCCTCCAACTCCCCCCAACGTCACCTGATCCAGTCGGGATTTAAAATAAAAGCTCTGAGACACGAAATCCTTCTAAATATCAAGTTTCATTAAGATCTGATCACCCGTTCGTAAGTTAAAAATACCTCATTTTTTCAAATTCTTCCTAATTAACCGTACCCCACTCCCCCCCCCCAGATGGTCAAATCGGAGAAACGACTATTTCTAATTTAATCTGGTCTGGTCCCTGATACGCATGCCGAATTTCATCGTACTAGCTTATCTGGAAGTGCCTAAACTAGCAAAACCGGGACTGACAGAACTTGCGATCGCTATATGTCACTTGGTTAATACCAAGTGCCATGAAAAAGATAGGCATAAACGACGTTTTAAGTAAATTAAATAACGATACTTAAACCTAAGACGAGCAGAAATAACGTTATACAAAAATTTAAAGTCACGACAGACGGGAATTACAGTCAATGAGTAAACAAAACCAAAATGACAGAAATTCAAACCAGTGATTAAATTCACCATAAAGGTGAGAGACACTGCTGTAAATGAATATAATTATAAATCCTGTAACGAATAAAAATTGAAGCGGGTATTCAAGTCCAACGACCAAAAATTACCACAAACAGGTATAGGACTACAAACCAATAAACCTTTGAAAAGTCAGATCGTCATATGTGCTTTAGACAAGGCCGTATCCAGGGAAAGGGGTTTACCAGGTTTGAATTCCTACCCCCCCCCCCAAAAAAAAAGATCCGATCACCCATTCGTAAGTTAAAAATACCTCATTTTTTTTAATTTTTCAGAATTAACCACCCCCCCCCATCTAACCCAAAGAGAGCGGATACGTTCCGGTTATGTCAATCATGTATCTAGGACATGTGCTTATTTTCCCCACCAAGTTTCATCCCGTTCCCTCCACTCTAAGTGTTTTCCAAGATTTTAGGTTTCCTCCTCCCAGCTCCCCCCCCCACCAATGTCACCAGATCCGGTCAGGATTTAAAATAAAAGCTTTGAGACATGGTATCCTTCCAAACATTAAATTTCATTAAGATCTGATCAACCGTTCGCAAGTAAAAAATACATAAATTTTTCTATTTTTTTCAAATTAACGGGCCACCCACTCCCCCCCCCAGATGGTCAAATCGGGAAAACGACTATTTCTAATTTAATCTGGTCCGGTCCCTGATACGCCTGCCAAATTTCATCGTCCTAGCTTACCTGGAAGTGTCTAAAGTAGCAAACCCGGGACCAACAGAATTTGCGATTGCTATATATCACTTGGTTAATACCAAGTGCCATAAAAAAGGGTTAGTTCCGGCCGCATGGCAAAAATAGAAATCAGCATATGTCGTCGAGATAACTACTGAATGTTGAAATGGATCAGAAGTACCTCGAATTCCGATTTCACTTTTTTACACCGCTCCTTGAATGTGCGGTGCTTAAGAGTATTTTTTTGCACTCATTTCGCACGTTCAACTACAATTTTCAATACTTTTTCCAGTTTTGGAAGCAAGGTTTTGCTTCCAAAACCATTCCGAACTCAATTTCTGGAGTTCTGTCCCTACAAACTGCTGTAACCGTATCCCATGCAGAATTGTCGTCTTTGAAGAAGTCATCCATAAAATAGATACATCAGTTAAATTTGTTGTTGTTGTAAGACGCTTGCAAAATGCCGATTCTTTCTTCATTTCGTTGTCTTTCAAATAGTGCACGAATGCTAGGAGCTGGCTTAGATTGGAAACACCTATAGTATCGTCGTGCTGAAGGTTGAATTCTGTCAGACTTGAAATCAAATCTGAAACTAACTGAGCCAAAATATCTTTTCTCATATCCTCTATTCTGTTGCTGATGGCTTCAATTGAAAGAGGAAACTGGGATGATCTTAATTTCAGTCACTTTTGCAGCATGATATCCACAAACACAGCTACTTTTCTAGATGATTCACCAATGGTGTCTGGTTTGTCCTGCTTCACCATCAGGTAATCAACTTTTTACGAATATGTTGTGATCAGTTTGTTGAAAGTCATAATGTTGAGTAACGGCACAGTAGCCTTTTCATCGAATTTTGCTCATAAACTTCTTGTAGTTTCCATGTCCCTGCATCTTAAGGAAGCCTTCTGTTAGTTTTGCCAGAACTAGACTAGAATTACTCAACTTAGCACAAAAAATCATGGAGTTAGTACGAGCACTCTTATCATGCTCTGATACATGTTTGAATCTATATTGTACACATTTGTCCGCTCACCTTTTCTTTTTTTTTTTTTTTTTTGCTCGACGTAATCAGTAAGAAGGGATTATAATGTGAACAAAGAAAACTTATCACACAGCGCAACGTCGCGACAGTTCAAATTCGACTAAAAGTAATAGTGGGCGCAAAAATCCTATGTAGTACAGATAGACCAAGCGATGATGCATGATCAACAGCAATCAATGATAGGCAAGCGGGTGTTTCATAACATACGCGTCGCGAAAGTGTTTCGGCAAATACCAATAAATTAGTGCTTGAATATTAAAAAAAATAGATAATAGATTTTTAATTTAAAAACACAATGTAAATTTTTGGCACTTATTTCCGAATGCGATCTTTTTGTCATCGGCCGACACAAGATTTGAAAGAAATTATTACTTTAAGTGCATTGTGACCTCCGTCCAATCCGCGAGACTGTCCCTTGGTTACGATCAAACTCACATTAAGAACCACATTCCTAGAAGATCAGCATAGGGCTCATTTGAACGGAAATTAACAGTTCAAGAGCATTTTTAAGTGATCAAAAAGAATAGAGAGGAATAGTACCTCCCCCCCCACCCTAACGACTCTCTTTGTAAAAAGCCATCCTATCAAACTCTTGAGATAGTCATCTGACTCAGCATAGTTGAGATCCTCAATAACAATGCCTCTGGGGCTGATCCCCCACAACCCCTGGGGAGAGGGCTGTAAGGCATACAATTTACTCATTGCTCACATTTAGTACTTTTATTTGGAGAACATATATTTTTTTTTGTGGGGGGGGGCTATTTTCCATGGGGAAGGAAAAAGATTCCTTCTCCGTGGGGAGGAAAGTTTCTGAGGATGACTTCTCACTGAGGGGAAGAGGGATTTTCCAGCATTATCCAAAAAACGATCAGGAATTAAATATAAAAAGTTTTCTTTTTCAACTGCAAGTAAGGAGCAACATAAAATGGACAGAAATTATTCTGCATATGAGAGGGATGTCCTCTTCTCAATCTCTCACTCTTTACACCAAAATTTGACTTTGTGCCACAATGCTACACGAAAGGTTGTTCAAACTCAAGGGCCGTTGAATTTGAATGAGAAATATTTTCAAAGAATTTTAACATTTTAGCATTAAGAACGAGGGACTGAAACCGGGAAAAGCACCCCTTATATGCGCAATGTTTTCTATTGGTTTTAAGTCTTAACGTTGCTCCTCATTTTCAGTTGGAAAAAAAACTTGTTTTTGTAAATTAAATATCGAATAGGAACTGGGACTTTTAAGTTGAACTTCATTCATATCTTAATAGTCTTAAACTAAAAGAGAGTACTTGTGGATTCTGTGCTAATGTTGCTTTTATTTATTGAAAGATGGGTTCAGCCCACCAATCAGCATCTTGGTGAGGAGAGGCTCTAGTCTCCAACTGCATTCTCCTTTTTTCTCAACAAAAGAAATAGACTTACACTGAAGAGCAAGGGCTGAAAGTTCAACAGCGGTTTGAAGTTGGCACTCCAATCTGCCAGTTTGTATGTCCTGCTTCAACTGGAGGAAAAACTGGTACCTTGTCAACTCTTCCCTCAAGTTGTTTGGCTCAGATGAATAGAATTTTACTCGTAGTCGGAATGTAAAAGGAGGGCCAACTGAAAAAAACGGTTATTATTGCTTAATCTAAACATAAACCTCAAAACAGCATACATATTTATCATTTGCTTCAGTATTTCAGGTAATCCAATGATATCCTTACCTGCGAAATTAACTATTGAAAAAAAATTAATAAAAACAAAATGAAATGAATCGTTGCTTCTTTATGGTCAAACTAACTGACTGACAATGGTCAAACAAACTAACTGTAGGGTGTGACCATGAATCTCTCTAAAGACATTCTATTGGAATTTTATTTTCCTTTCAAAAACATGCTTCAATTTTACATTTGAAACAAAATCATAGAAAATATTATTAACAGAAGAAGGGATTGAAAAGTCCTTTGCTCATTCTATGGAAGTAGTTCCATCACGGTAAGACTACTCAAAATGTATAGCTTGAGACAATGAAACACTCAAACTTGTACCAAAATTGTGCCACATTGGCAATAGGACCATCAATCGTGAGTACATTGCATATGTCTAGTTCTAAACTCACTTGCGTTGATAAGCCACATGCTAGGTGCAAGAAACGTACACGGATCCTACCTGACAGTTTTGTGGCACTTGCTTTCTACCAAGTGACATATAGCGATCGCAAATTCTGTTGGTCTGTCTGTCCCGGTTTTGCTACTTTAGGCACTTCCAGGTAGGCTAGGATGATGAAATTTGGCAGGGTTATCAGGAACCAGACCAGATTAAATTAGATATTGTCGTTTCCCCGATTCAACCATCTGGGGGGAGGGAGTGGGGGGACGGTTAAATCGGAAAAATTAGAAAAAATTAGGTATTTTTAACTTGCAAACGGGTGATCGGATCTTAATGAAATTTGATGCTTGGAAGGATATCGTGTCTCAGAGCTCATATTTTAAATCCCGACCGGATCCAGCGACATTGCAGGGAGTCATTGGGGGACCTAAAATCTTAGACAAGACTTAGAGTGGAGGGATCCGGATGAAGCCTTTTGGGAAATATAATCAAAAGTCCTAGATACGTGATTGACATAAACGGAACGGATGAAAAATTAGAAAAATGAGGTATTTTTAACTTACGAAGCAGTGATCGGATCTTAATTAAATTTGATGTTTAAAAGGATGTCGTGTCTCAGAGCACTTATTTAAATTCCCGACTGGACCTGGTGACATTGCGGAGACTTGGGGGACTCTGCTCTCTTTGGGGTCGTTGGGGGGGGGGGGGGCAATTCTGAAAAATTAGAAAAAATGAGGTATTTTTAACTTACAAAGGAATGATCGGATCTTAATGAAATTAAATATTTGGAAGGATATCGTGTCTCGGAGCTTTTTTTTAATTCCCGACCGCATCCGGTGACATTGGGGAGAGTTGGAGGACCTAAAATCTTGGAAAACGCTTAGAGTGGAGGGATCGGGATGAAACTTGGTGGGAAAAATAAGCACAAGTCCTATATACGTGATTGAACTAACCGGAACGGATCCGCTCTCTTTGGGGGAGTTGGGGGGGGGGGAATGGTTAATTCTAAAAAATAGAAAAAATGAGGTATTTTTAACTTACGAAGGAATGATCGTATCTTAATGAAGTTTCATATTTAGAAGGAGCTTGTAACTCAGATCTCTTATTTTAAATCCCGGCCAGATCCAGTGTCATTGGGGGAGGGGGCGGAAATCCTGGAAAACGCTTAAAGCGGAGAGATCAGGATGAAACTTGGTGGGAAGAATAAACACAAGTCCAATATATGTGAAGGAAATAACTGGACCAGATCCACTCTCGAAGGTGGAGTTGGGGGGGGGGGGTTAAAATCTTGGAAAACGCTTAGAGTGGAGGGAGGATGAAACTTGGTGGGAAAAATAAGCACAAGTCCTATATACGTGATTGAACTAACCAGAACGGATCCACTCTCTTTGGGGGAGTTGGGGGGGGGGGAATGGTTAATTCAAAAAATAGGAAAAAGAGGTATTTTTAACTTACGAACGAGTGATCAGATCTTAATGAAACTTGATCTTTAGAAGTATCTTGTGCTTTAGAACTCTCATTTTAAATCCTGACAAGGTCCAGTGATATTGGGGGGGAGCTGGAGGGGGAAACCGGAAATTTTGAAAACCGGAAATCTCGGAAAACGCTTAGAGTGGAGAGATCGGGATGAAACTTGATGTGAAGAATAAGCACGAGTTATAGATACGTGATTGAAATAATTGGAACGGATCCGTTCTCATTAGGGGAGCTGGGGGTTGTTAATTTGGAAAAATTAAAAAAATCGAGGTATTTTAACTTAAGAATGGGTGACCGGATCTTAATGAAATTTGATATTTAGTAGGAGCCCATGTCTCAGAGCTCTTATTTCAAACCTCGACCAGGTATCCTGACATTGGAGGAAGTTAGACGGGAAAACCGGAAATCTTGGAAAATGCTTATAAATGTCGTAGATACGTGATTGACGTAACCGGACTGGATCCGCTCTCTTTGGGTTAGTTAGAGGGTGGGGTTCAGTACTTTGGCGAGTTTGGTGCTTCTGGACGTGCTAGGACGATGAAAATTAGCAGGCGTGTCAGGGAACTGCACAAATTGACTTGATAAAATCGTTTTCCCGATTCGACCATCTGGGAGGCTGAAGGGAGAGGAAAAATTGAGGTATTTTGAACTTACCAGTGGGTGATCGGACCTTAATGAATTTTGATATTTAGAAGGACCTCGTGATGCAGAGCTCTTATTTGAAATCCTGACCGGTATTAAGCCTCTGATTTTCCTTTTAAAGCAATCTATTAATTCTCAGAATTTTGTCAGAGCTCATGTCATATGAGCTCTTGGCTCTTCTGACCTCGTCACAAGTGCCATATGAGCTCTTGGCTCTTCTGACCTCGTCACAAGTGCCATATGAGCTCTTAGCTCTGTTTTTATTATGAATTGTTTATTATTTATTTGAGAATTTTGTTATTCAGATGCCATAAATTGATCTGATCTTTTTAAGAAAGGGGCAAGATTTCTTGGTACTTGTTAAATATTCCGAACCCACCCAACAAGTGGATTTAGGTTTATCTTAATCAAATCTACCAAAATATGATGAAAAAATAATACTTTATTAACAAAAGTATGGAAATTTCGACAGAGAATTATATAAAGCAGGCAACTCAGAACGCATATATTAAACACCTACCTAAAAACCAACTCTATATATTTAATTCAAGAATGACTGAGAATTTCAAGTTGGAACTTGTTGAGAATGATGACAGGGGTGGCAAATTTACCAAGGGCATGTTCAGTGGGATGTTGAACTATCCAAAAGACACTAAGTGCATGTTGCCACTATTTTTACTATTAGTAGTGGTAGTAGCAGCAGTAGTAGTAGTAGTAATAATAGTAGAACAATTTTATTAGAAATAAACCATTCTTAATCAATAGCACAAGATAAGCGAAGCTTGTGAGGTTGTGCTAAATTCAAGGAACATGAGACCATAATGAGAATGTGTAAAATGAGACCATATACAGAAACCAGCAAACATAAAAAACATAAACAATACATTACCTTGTGTGACCCCAAGAGACAAAAAAAAATAACAAACAAAAAATTTCATAAATATTACAAATGAATAATCTATGGAAAATTTATTTTATTTAATCTGTTTCAAAAGTATACCTACCGAGCAACTCCAGACGTGAATCAGACTAAAATTGGCCAAAGCTACCTATTTCTTCGATAACTATATTCAGTTTATTCCAAAGTTATGAAGCTCTGTAACTAAGTGAAAAAGAAGACCTACTTGAAACTAATCGAAGAACCTCAGCATTTCCTCGTATCCGAGTAACGTGGTGGTGAACATCAGATCTCTCACAAAATATTCCTTAAAAACAATCAGGAAGGCTTTCACTGTAATGCTAATTTATAAAAATCAACGTATAAGAATCACGTAATCCAGCAGCAGGCATTATATTTAATTCTGTATACACAGACCTCATAGACTCCTGGTTCTCAACACCACAAAAAACTCAGATAGCATTTTTCTGGATCACACGGATTGGACGAACTATCGAAGGGAAAGTACCAAGCCAAATCGACGACCAATACAAAATGTAGGGCTGAATCAGGGGAAAATTTAACAACCGTTGAACATTTGGGGGGAAAATATGTTTTAATTTGCGCATGATGCCTAAGTTACGTGACAATATTTTCGAAACTGACTTCACATGATCTTTAAATGATAGGGTTTCATCAACATTGATTCCGAGGTATTTGGTGAACCTTGTTCGTTTGATAATTCCCGGCTCCGAAATCATTTCTGTAAACCAAGGGTAAAAATTCGGAGATCGAGAGAAAATAACAAAATTTAACTTATCTATATTCAGGTCAATGTAGTTCATTTTAAGCCATGTACATATCTTGCTCATTGCTTCATTTATCTTTGACATGAGCAGTTGTTCCGTAGGGGCAACACAAACAAAGGTTGTATCATCAGCAAATAAGGGCATAGTAACCTGGGTCTTACTCGGGCCGTTGTCAACAAAGTCGTCAATTCTGGGCACAGCTTTCACAACATGCGGCAGATCATTAATAAAAATTAAAACAGAGTTGGACCGAGTACAGATCCTTGGGGAACCCCCAATTAAGAACATTTTTACTAAACGTAAAACCTTGTAAATTGTAAATTGAACCTTGAAAATTGACACACAGCTGTCTATTTTGAAGATAACTGCAGAGCAAACCCAATGTAGCAACCCTTAATCCATAAAATTCACATTTTTTCAATAATAATCGACGGTCAACAGTGTCAAACGCCTTAATTAAGTCCAAAAATATACCAGCTACCCTAAGCTTATTATCAAGAGCATCATTAACTACAGTAGTAATAAATGAAATCGCCATTTCTGTTGTTCTACCCTTCCTGAAACCAAACTGAATTGGATGTAAAGTGTATGACGTTCCCAATACTCATAAATTCTCATATTAATACATTTTTCAAAAACTCGTGAAACAACAGGTAATAATGAAATTGGTCTATAATTACCCAAATCATTCTTATTACTACCCTTAAACACAGGAGTTATTCTTGCGATTATAAGACAATTGGGGAACTCCCCTTGCTTAAAACAAGCATTAATTAGGGACGTAAATATATGAAAACTTACGACTGATACGACTATTACTTCTAATGAGGTTAAGGATATTAAGGTGGAAGTTTCAGGGAGCATTCTGCGCATAAGGCAACTACTACTATTGCTGCTGCTATTAATTTTATTGCCACAACTGCTACTAACGAGGCTAAGGGTGGGAAATTTCGTAATATATTGCGGGGGATGTTGAACTAGGCAAATTCAAAATATGCATAATACTACAAGTTTTTACACTACAACTACTACTGCAACAACAACTACTATTACAACTGCTACTACTATTACTACGACCGCTACTGCTACAATTACTACTACAAAGACTACCAATAGTGCTGCTGAAGCTAAGAGTATTACAGTGAAAGTTTGAGGGAATGTTGAAGATACTTTTGAACTAAATTGAAACACACTATATGGATGCAGATTATTAAAAGGCCGTACAACTACCACTACTACTAATATTACTAATAAGTCAGAGGGCATTAAGAAGCTATTTTCATAAAATATTGGACTGTATGTTAAAAAAAAATCAAAACACGTAGTCTGTATGCAGGCTGTTAAATGGCTGTATCATCAAAATATCAAAAACCGATTAGAATATTAGGTTGAAACTTTCAGAGCGTGATGAGGGATGTTCAGCTAATAAAAAAAATACTATGTGGACACAAGGCCGTAACCAGGGGGGATTTGAACCTCTCCCCACTGAAATGTTTGTCCGGCTCGTAAAATCGCAACAAAAAACAGAAAAAATAAATTTTCAATGGGAAACTGAGAAAAAAAATATGAAACCCCTGCAAGAATAAATTAACTACCCGGAAAAAAGAAGCTGGATATTGCCCTGTGTATACTATGATTACTAACAGTACTACTGCTACTGATAGTATTAATATTACCAAGGATTACGGTATTAATGAGTAGCTTTCATGAACTGATGAGGGGGATATTGGGCTAAATCAACAAATAGTGTAAGTGCATCCAGTTTGATAAAATAGCATAGAAACAATTTTACGGCAATGGTTAGACAATATTATATTTGTCCACATTTTCAAAAGGACAAATGCTATAAAAAATTGTAAAAAAAATTCTCAAGCATATGAATAGTAAGTCAAACTATGTATTTTTATGGAAAGAACAAAAGATATGAAGTATTCTTGTTTCCCAATGAAAAAGACTACGGAATGTCAATAAAAACGAACAAAAACTGATTTTAAGAACTCATTCCACGAAATAAGTTTTTCAAAGAAAAGTAAAGAGCTACATTAAACAAAAAATGAGCAGAAATGAAGTTAAACAATTCTCTGAGCGTAAAACCTCCAAAAACAATAACCGAGTGACACTCGAAATAATCAGAAATTAGGATGAGCGGGGTGACGTACCCCATGCCTTCTGGAGATCGGTTCATTATTGGTTCAAAATCCCCTGAACATGTACTGAGAGTTTACACTTAACAATCTAAGTTGTTCTAGGGATAGGGGTGATAAGATTTTTGATAACCTACAACCACTTAATGCGTTTTGATTTAATCGAGTTCGATTACCATGCTCTAAAAATGCCAACTATTTATTCTAAGCCTTTTGGTTAGTCCAACATTCCCTTCAACATGGCCTGTAAGTTTCAACTATAAAAACAGAGCCATTTCTGAGACATTCCCAATACGTCATTAAGACAACTTGCATAGTGTCTTTTCATTTAGTTTATCATCCCTCCAGCCACTTCCTGAAAATCTCATCTTAATACGAACAAATACATTTTCAAATGGGGATAAATCTATTTATTTAGACAGTAAAAAAAAAACAGGTACAAAAGTCCAAAAATTTCGATCACATCTACAGCGATCGACATCAGTAGAATTACTAAAATTATATATGTGAAACTAGCATATTTTTACCCACAAAAAAATAACTTTTCAGGTTATTCACAAAATAATGAACTTCCGATTTATGCACTAGATTATTTTCAGCGAGAGTTCACGGACAAAGCTCATTCAAAGTCTTGATGTAAATTTCTTCTTTACTTTTGCCCAAAAGTAAAAACCATTTTCCATGAAAGTGGCAAAGCCTTTCGTGTCTTTTAATTGCAAACGAAATGTTTAGTTTATAGTTGTGTTGGTCTCATTTTCCCATATATACGAAGTATTTTCGACGTAACACCTCAAGTTAGGTTTCTTCATCTTAGAACGGCAGTGTGGTCTAGGAAAGAATTTCTAAGTTAAGTTGTTACGCGAAAACTCACCTTAATACTGTTCCCCTTAGCATATGTAACACTAGCAGTGGAAAATCAAGTGGTAACATGCACATAATGGCTTTTGGTTAGTTCAACTAACCTCTCAACATGCCTTGAAAGTTTTGACTTAATGATCTAAGCCATTCTTGAGAAATTGCTGATATTCGCTTTTGACAACCTGTATGCATATAGCATGTTTTGATTTATTTCAGCATAACCTGCAACATTACCTGACAGTTTCACATTAATATTCTTAGCCTCAGTAGTAGTAGTAGTAGCAGTATGCAAATAGCGCCTTTTGGTTAGTTCAACACCCCCTCAATATATCTTGTAAGCTCCAACTTATACTCTAAGCATTCACAAAGTGTGTTTTAATTTAGTTCAACACCCCTCAAATCATTCCCTGAAAGTTTCAACTGAATATCCTTATACTCAGTAGTAGCAGCAGTAGTAGGCCTAGCAGTAGTAGTAGAAGTAACAGTATGCACAAAGTGCCTTTCGGTTAGTTCAACATTCCCCTCAAAACTTTAAGATATACTTCATACCATTCCTGAAAAACTGTTTATATGCTCTTTTGACAACCTGCACGCACATAGTTCGTCTTGTTAGTTAAACATTTCCTTTGACATTCCTGAAAGTTTCAGCTAATTCCATTAGTCTCAGTAATAGTGCCTTTTAAGTGGTTTAAAGTTTCCCTCAAATGCAATAAAATTTTAGACTTAACTACCTAAGGTCTTCCTAGGATATTGCTGAGACACCTCTTTTGATATCCTGCAAGTTCAACATCCCCTCAACATTTCCAGAAAATTTCGCCCTAATAGCTTAGGCCTTAGTAGCTGCAGTAATAATGGTGGTAGCATAAGTAAGCCTTGTAAAAGTGGAATTTATTGTAGAACTAGCACACCCATAGTGCTTGAAATTAATACTTTAAGCCGTTCCTAAGATATTACTAGTATACCATTTTGACAACGTAAATGCACATAATATATATATATATATATATATATATATATATATATATATATATATATATATATATATATATTGATTTAGTTTAACATTACGGGGAATTTTTACCTTAATACCCCAAATTTAAGTAGCATTTGTAGAACTTGCAGTAGTAATAGCAGTTACAGCAATAGTAATCATATAGAGCCTGTCAGTTACTTCAAGATAAGGCGTAGGTTTCAACTTGATAATCTAAGTCATTCCTAAAGTATAGCTGATACGCTCTATTGACAGCCTGTGTGCACTCAGTGTCCTTTGATTTGGTTCAACTTCCCCTCAACTTTCCTTGAAAGCTCCACCTTAATACACTTAGCCTTAGTGTTGGTCGCAATTGAATTGGAAGTAGTAGCAGTTATAGCACTTGCAGGAGTAGTAGTAGCATGCACATATTTTCTTTTGTTCAGTTAAATATTCCCCTTGGCATGCCCACAAAGTTCCAGCTTAAGACCCTAAGCTGTTCCTGAGCAACTTTTAGAAAGACTTCATTTACACAATGTGTTTTGATTTAGTTCAGCACTTCTACTCAATATTTCCTTGAAGTTTTATCTTAGTACTCTTAGCCTTTTTGGTGATCAGCGACCAAATATACCTCCTTTCACTTAATTGTTTCAATAGCTTTTCAATTCAGCATAGTCGAAAGGTCCAACAGCTATTCTTTTGGTGATAATAACCCATGTCCCTGGGGAGAGGACTGTAAATTTCACAATTTGCCCATATTGTTCACATATAATAGGCCTATTGGTTATTGGGAAATATTAAGAAATTCTTCTGGGTTAATTTCTGAAGGGATGGGGGGGGGGGATTTTCCGCACACGGAGGGAAGAAGAGTATTACCTAGCATGACTTTAAAAACAGTCAGATATTAAATTCGAAACTAATTTTTTTAATTGAAAGTAAGGATCAGCATCAAAACTTAAAATGAACAGAAATTATTAGCCCTCGCTCTTTACACTAAAGTTTGACTTTTGTGTCCTGATTGTTTAAGAAACGCTAGTTAAACACAAGGGCCCTTGATCTTGAATGAGAAGTAATCTTGAAAATCGTGAAGATTTTGGCGAGCAGAAAGAGGGTTGAGGAGGGGGCAACCCCCCTCATATACAGAATAATTTCTGTTCGTTTTAAGCTTAATGTTGCACCTTACTCTCAGTTGAATGAAACTTGCAACTTTTTTTTATTGAAACAGGAAGCATGGTCTCACATCAACTTGACTCTCCAGCTAACCCACTCTCTTAATCGCAAACTAAAACTGCGTCCAGGGTTTTTAAAACAATCAACACACAGTATATATTTTGCCATTGCTCATATATACGATAATGGCAAATTAGCCAACAAAATCCATCAGCATGAGAAAAGAAACTTCATCAAGACAGAAATTACGCCCCTTTACTTGAATAAAATATTTGTTATGCAGTTTACCGAGGTTGCACAATCGACACTTGCTATAAAATCTGTTGGGAACTATGTAATTCTAAAAAGGCCAACTTCCCAATGTACACAAATACAAAGGATAAGCATGGAATATGGTCACTACTCATTTCCAGATTTCATAAAAACTGATAGATACCAGACAAAAAACCCATTGAACTCAATTTGGCAATAATCAACCCCCTTCAGGCAATATGGACAAGTTACACTCTGAAAACTTTAATCCCACAGCCAGCTCACTCTAATACATTCTAAAAACTTTAATCCCACAGCCAGCTCAACCTAGGTAAAAACCAAAATTCATTATAGAAACTCAGCATGGGAAACTAAACTCCCATGACTCAATACGGCAATTTTTAAATGACTGAAGCCATTAAAGGATATTTTAACCGTCGAGTGTCCCATATTGATTCGAGAAACTAATCAGTCCAACAGAAACAACTCAACCTAGTCAAGACATTTAACCAGAAATTTATACTCTGTTATTCCTTGAAAAAAAAAACTCAATATGCCAAATTTCAGCCTTATCAGGTCAATCCAGGATAATCTGCATACAAATCTGAGAATACCATGACCAAATTCAGCCCTTTCCACTCAATACAGGAAACTAAACAACATTAAAACCCAGCAAAGACAGGTGAATCCAATAGCTATTCAAATAATAGGATACCATAACCCTATAATCCTTGCCAAAAATCATACAACCAAAAATTAACCCATCACAATTTCCTATAAATACGTAATATGAAAAAACTTAAGTGGAACCACTAGACAAAAACTGAAAAAACTTAATTTCCTTGTCAAATTTGAAGTGTGTATTGAGCGAGAAAAAAAAAGAGGAAGTTGAAAGGACGAAAATTAAGCAAACAAAAAGAATAAATTAAGGGAAAAAATTTAAATGTGTACATCAAGTGACCAAAACTTGAAAAGAACAAAAATGAAGTGAGTGAAAATTGAGAAAAAGTACAAATTGAGTCCACAAAAAAAACTCAAACAAAGTCTACATTGAAAAAGAGAGAATAAAGAAAAAACTAGACCTACGCTGCCCGGGCAACGTGAAGTGTTGCGGCAACCATTGTCCGGCTTCGCCGATTAAACTGTTGCGAGAGCAACACTTTGGTTTTGTTTCTTCGCTATCGATCAGTAATCACATGATCAAAGGCTATTCCTCAGCGTTGAAAAAACAACAACTACAAAATAATATCGAAAGAAGGGACTAAATTGACTTGGCAGCCAGTTGAACTTTATCCTTATCAATTGTGGACATTGTGACGGATGAAAACTTGGAACAATATCATATATAATCTAGCTGGTATTATAAAGCTAACCGTAACTTTTCAGGATTAAAATACCATAGGTGACACTAATTATTACGAATCTATCTCATTGTTTCAAGTTATCGTTTGTACCCGTTGCGTAAACACTTAATTCTATCAGATTTAAAGAGATCGAATACAATGCGCACCAATTTGCACAAATTTCTAGCCCAAAGTGAACAGATTCTTACTTATAAGTCCCTCTCCCGTGATAGACATCAAGTTCGCCGGAAACAAATAAATGGGTACACCACTAGCAAAAATTGCAAACCCTCATCGCTGAAGATGATTGTAGCCCAACAGCCGATTATTACTTACAAGTCCCCTATACGTCTTCCCACTGGAACCAAATTGTTTTAACCATCAAATACACCGGAAACAAATAATAGGTACACCAACTAGCAAAGGTGGCAAACCCCTCATTGCCGAAGATGATTATGAGCTAACAGCCGTTTCTCGCTCAAAGTGAACCGATTGTTACTTATAAGTCCCTCCCCCGTGATAGGCATCAAGTTCACCGGAAACAAATAAATGGGTACACCAACTAGCATAGTTGCAAACCCCTCATCGCTGAAGTTGACTGTAGCCTATTACTTACAAGTCCCCTACATGTCTTACCACTGGAACCAAATTGGTTTTACCATCAAATACACTGGAAACAAATAATACATACACCAACTAGTAAAAGTTGCTAACCCCTCATTGCCGAAGGTGATTATTACCTAACAGCCGACTGTTGCTTACAAGTTCTCTATATGTCTCACAATTTGTATCGGCCTAGATTTCGTTTCACTGTGTACCTTACTACTGAAGTTGTCAACCCCTTGAAACTTTCAAACTGGTATAGCTCATGAAGGAATTTTTTTACCAGAAATGGATGGTATATACTTTGATCAGCTCATCAAGAGCTATCGATTGCCGTCAAAAGATAAAATTACATCTGTATTAGATCAAAAGTTGATTTTTTTTTGCCGTAGACCAACTTTCTAACGTCACCACTTAGAAAGGAGCAAAGCTACAATTTCTTTAGCAATGACAGAACTTTTAAAGTTTATTAGGTACATTTGATACCATTTCTCTACCGCAATCCCAAGTCCGAAAAACCGAATGATAAACTCAGCTGAAATCACGAACAAAAATGGGTAGAAACAATAGATGGCAGCACTTTCGAATCCGTGGGAAAATGCCACATTTTTGCTTCTGTCAATTTTTCTATTTATCACTCAAAGAAGATATATTGGCTATGGGACCGGGTAACTGCCGCATATATTCAACACTTATAGATTTTAATACATCTTCAATTTGAAAGTGGTGCCTGCCTGCTTGCCTGATAGAACGGAGCTTTCCAATCGAAAGCAGAAACATGGTTTGATGAAACAATAGCTTGGCTGCAAAACTTCAGATACTCCGCTCTGACATAGGCTATATAACTCCACTTCACTTGGCATACCATAGGCTCTGGCTCGTGGACAAGCAAAAACCATCCTTTTTGGCCCCAGGCCAGAGTTCTGCAGAGCTTTCGAAAATGTAGTCATATTCATCAATCCAGCCTGAGGTCCACACTTTCCGTAAAACCGCACAGGTTAGACCCTTACCAGTTTCCAGGAATAAGCAAAGCTCGGCAGCATAGGAAAGAAAAAACAAGAGCTAAGAACTCATATGGCACTTGTGACAAGGCAAGAAGAGCTAAGAGCCAAGAGCTCATATGGTATGAGCTCTAACAAAATTCTAAGAATCAATAGATTGATTTGAAAGGAAAAACAGAAGCTTAATGCCGGTGAGGATTTAAAATAAGAGCTCTTAGTCATGATGTCCTTCTAAATATCAAAATTCATTAAGATTCCATCACCCAGTTGTAAGTTATAAATATCTCATTTTTCTAATTTGTCCTCTCTCTTTAGCCCCTCAGATGGTCGAATCTGGGAAAATGACTATCAAGTCAATTTGTGCAGCTCCCTGACACGCCTACCAATTTTCATCGTCCTAGCACGTGCAGAAGCACCAAACTCGCCAAATCACTGAGCCACTCCCCCCAACTCCCCCGAAAAGAGCGAATCCAGTACGGTTACGTCAATCACGTATCAAGGATATTGGCTTATTCTATCCGCCAAGCTTCATCCTGATTCCTCCACCCCAACCGTTTTCCAAGAATTCCCCCTCGAACTCCCCCCAAAGTCACAGGATCTGGTCGGAAATGAAAATTAAAGCTTTAAAGCACAAGATCCTTCTAAATATCAAATTTCATCAAGATCTGGTCACCCATTCGTGAGTTAAAAATACCTGATTTTTTCAAATTACCATCCCCCAACTCCACCAAAGAGAGCAAATCCGGTCTGGTTATGTCAGTCACTTATCTTAAAAAGGGTTTTAATCTTTTCATCCAGTTTCATCCTGATCTCTCCACTTTAAGTATTTTCTAAGATTTCCGGTTCCCCCTCCCCCCAATTGCCCCCCCCCCAATTACGCTGGATCCAGTTCAGATTTAAAATAAGAGATCTGAGTCACGAGGTCCTTCTAAATATGAAGTTTCATGAAAATCCGATCACTCATTCGTAAGTTAAAAATACGTCATTTTTTCTAATTTTTCAGAATTAATCCCCCCCCTCCCAAATAGAGCGGATCCGTTCCAATTATATCAATCGCGTATCTAAGACTTCTGCTTATTTTTCCCACCAAGTTTCATCCCGATCCCTCCAATCTAAACGTTTTCAATGATTTTAGGTCCCCCCCCCCCTAAACTCCCCCCAATGTCACCAGATGGGACCGGGATTTAAAATAAGAGCTTTGAGACACGATATCCTTCTAAATATCAAATTTCATAGAGATCGAATCACCCTTTCGTAAGTTAAAAATACCTAATTTTTCAGAATTACCCCCCCCCAACTACCCCAAAGAGAGCGGATCCGTTCTGGTTATGTCAATCATGTATCTAGGACTAATGCTTATTTTTCCCACTAAGTTTCATCCCAATCCCTCCACTCTAAGTGTTTCCCAAGATTTTAGGTTTCCCCCTTCCAGATCCCCCCCCCCCAAAGTCACCAGATCATGTCAGGATTGAAAATAACAGCTCTGAGACACGATATCCTTCCAAACATCAAATTTCATTAAGATCTGATCAGCCGTTCGTAAGTAAAAATACTTCATTTTTTTCTATTTTTTCCAAATTAACCCCCCCCCCCCAGATAGTCAAATCCGGAAAACGACTATATCTAATTTAATCTGGTCCGGTCCCTGATACGCCTATGAATTTTCATCGTCCTAGCTTACCTGGAAGTGCATAAAGTAGCAAAACCAGGACCGACAGACCAACAGACAGACAGACTGACAGAATTTGTGATTGCTATGTCACTTGGTTAATACCAAGTGCCATGAAGACCGGGACAAAACCAAGTGTTGCTCTCGCAACACAATTAAGTCAGCAAGACTGAAAAATGAAAATTAAAGAAAAAACCGAAAAAAATGAAGTGAACTAAACTCAAAAATGAGATAAACTCAAAAATCTCTCTCGAATAAGCTAATACATTTAACCTAATATAATGGATGCATAGTAACATAACAAAAGTGGTTTTAGAGCCTTCAGAGATCAAAATAGTTTTGAATTTTAGTTATAAATTCCTTGGGATGCACAAGTATCAAAAATTAATGAAGCAGTATTAGCCTGATATGAATTATTTTTAAGGCAAGCTTCACTGTCAAAGTTAAATAATAAAGAGGCTCTCAACCAGTTGTAGGTTTACCCCTCAAGGTACATGCCAACCTAGCAATAGAGTAAATGGGAACATATCACCAGTGGCAAAAAAAGCTGATGCATCCTTTTCTGATTGTTTTTGCATATATTAGCCTTAAACTAGAAAACTGACTGTGTAGTACTAAGTATTATGCTCTGTTCCCTCTTTTAAACTCATCTGTTTATGGGTAATTCCAGGTACCATGGGGTGGGGGGACAGCCATCCCTTTAAAGAAAGAACAAAGCAGAAAAATTAATTGTGAGAACCAATTCCCAGTTGTTTTATTGTCTGTTTTGTCATCAGGTCTAGTCATAAAGCCATTTCGAATTACTACTAGTGCAAATGGAATACAGCTTCTTTTAACATCTTGTTTGCTAATAAGAAGACAGATGAAGAAGAGAAAGTACATAATGTCTTCTGATCTTCTTAATCCAAACAAGAAGTGGCTTTTTACATGTAGTAGAGAATGCTAGTGGTTTTTTGGTGCAGTTGAGAAATGAATACTTACTTTTTACTTGCTTCTTCAGGAGTTTTGTAGGATCTAGCCAGTGTTGAACATGGTTTACATCAGTGTATTGGAGTCCAAAATAATCCTTTTCTGTCAAGTCAAGAGAATAAAACACCTGCTCCAAAAGGTCACTTCCAAGAGCTTTTTTCTGAAAAAGAAATCCATTTAGTCAAACTATTGGTGGAATAACTTTTCATCACTGATAGATAGACAGCCTTTTTACCAAATCATTGTAAAAAAAAAAGGTTAATTTTTTTTTATCTAGCAGTGATCAAGAGTTTTATACAGCTCCAAACTTATGTTACTAAAAATGTGTCCAATCAATTCATCTGAAGCTGCAAAAATTTAATAAACATCGTATTTCTTCTAGGTAAGTATTTAGAACTTGTTTTTACAAAGCCTTTGGAAAAGAAACCCTTAGAAAAAAAAAACTCTTTTTCAGAAAAAATCCTGAAACACAATAATTCAGCCAAGAAAAAAAACAACAAAAAAAGAACAGGATTATGAGAAAAAAAATCATTAAATAGCCTACAGATACTAAAAGACTAATTTAAAAGCTTGCAACACGTTTTTACTAGCCCTGAAATCAGTAAATGTTTCTATTTTTCTAAATTTTATTATTTACCAAAAATTGAATTGCAATTTTAATTCTCTTCACTTGGTACTTTCATTGGAAAAGCTTTGTTTTTTTAGTGTTTTAATTGATTTTCATTAGTATTTTACTGAAAATATAAAACCAAAACAACAAAATTATGTAACATTTTTGTTTGGGGCTTTTATCTATTTTGGAAAGTAGTTGAGTTGGATAAATATAGCTCCAAGAAATGCATCCAGAGACTTGATAATCTCCTGGGAAATAATTTGAAGCACTGTCTCCACTTTTCTCCCTCTAGAGGTCACTGACCTTTAATACCCATTAACAATCTGTGTGCAATACCATTAAACCTTGCAAAATAGGCATATGGCACAAAAAAAATGGTCACATTGCTTGATCCCCCCCCTTATAAGGTTACAAAGCTTTGCAAATCTGTTTCTTCACTTTAAAAAAAAAACTGTTGGTATGGCTTAAAATTCTAGTTTCTAGTTCTAATTTTAGTAATAAAAAGAACTGGATTTTTAACAATTAAAGCCAGTGAAAAAGAGACTGAAAAACTGAAAATTTAGGTAATTTTTTTCATAATTCAGATAGGTAGTAAACCTGTCAAGTATACAACCAGGTGTACAGAACCTGCCAGTAGCAGAATTCCAAAAGCTGCCAACATTTTAGCTGCACAACGTGTGGGTTGACAGCTTTGCTTTCAGAAAAAAGTATTTTTATGCATAGGATTTGCAGAAAAGTAACAAATGCAACTAGTATAGCTTGTAGTTAGAAATATCAATAGTTTTCTGAATCACAATTAACAATGTAGTCTAATTCAGAAGCAAGCCATATACTAGCCATAAATAACATACTCCATAATTTTATATGTACCATTTTATCAAAATTACTGTAACATATTTACTCTAATACTACTAACAGAGTATAGTATTCAAAGTCCAAAGCATACTGTATATAACTTACTGCTGTTACTTTATGGATGGAGTTGTACACCCCAAAGCTACTGGTATTCTAAAAATAATGCACACCCAACTGCAGGCTTGGTACTCATTGATCACTATACTAAAACTACAAAAAGCACCATTTGATTTATCCAGGAGAACAATATTGATTGGCAGCCTGGCAGCCACATGTGTTATGAAGCTGTGATATTAGTTTTGCCCTAATCTAATCACAAACATTGATAGAGAATTGCTGCTGTATTACAGTCTGGCTGTTTTAGGCTACTAATCTTCCATGTTCCACCTTTCCCATTACCTAAATTAATTGTATATACACTTTGATAGCTACCAGCCCTTTTAAGATTCTTTCAAATGATGAATAAACAGTTTTCATAGAATTTGGCTATTTGTGCAACATTTGGACAAATATTCACTTTCATTTGAAGAGAAGTAGAGCAAGTAAAAACTTGTCCACAAGGACAAAGAATAATGATATAAAGGTAAATTTTCACATAAATACATTAAAACTCAATGAGCTTTTAGTTTGAACAAGTTTTAAAAAGCACAGCATGAGAGCTCACTTGTAAAGCAGGGTACAATGTTACTTCTCTAAATGTGTGCTCTATATTAATTGAATTTGATACCAATTGTAATGATTTATAGTATAGTACTTAATTATGAATGCTTGCTTGTGCTCTCTTGTATGTTGCTGCATGTGCTATGCTTGCCTTTACATATAGCTTTTTCTTGTAGGTGCCTGGGTTAAATAAATTGCTTATCCTGATAATAACACAGTGTCACAAGTGGGATCTATTAGCATCACAATGGAAGTCCAGCAGCCATCCATCAATTGGATGCCATACCCCTTCCAGATGAGTGGAACTGATTTGAACAGCATGCACAGCTGGTGCTTATTGGACCACTGGCAGATAAGACTGAAAAATCTCAGTGTGCATACTTCCTTATCTGGCTGGGAGAAAAAGGCAGGGAAATCTTCAACACATTCAAATTGGAACAGACTAGTGCCAATAAAGTTGAGCCCCTTCTTAAATATTTTAAAAATTATGCAAACCCAAAGAAAAACACAGTGTTTGCAAAATACATGTTCCAGAAGAGGGACCAGTTAGAAAAAGAAAGAACTGAAAGATACATTACAGAATCAAAAACATTAGCCAAACCATGTCTTTACACAGAACAATATCAAATGATGCAGGACCACATTGTGTGCAGAATCAGAAATCAAGCCATTTGAGAGAAGTTGTTGGCAGAAGGGGACTCATTAACCTCAAAGAGTGCAGTGCCCAGATGTAGAACCCATGAGGCAACCCAGGCTCAGTTGAAATCATTTTGTGAAAGTCTGTTGTAGTAACAAGAATGCAAGTACCATTGATGAAGAAACAGACTCAGTTGAAGCAGGAATGGACAATGAAGATACAGTCTTCTTATATGCCATCAAGAGAGATAGTGGCAAAGATGAAGCCTTGATTCCATTAAAGTTGAAGAACCAAATGTTATTTAGCTTTAAAGTTGACACAGGAGCCCAAGCCAATGTCATTCCCAAGAACGTCTTCAACAAGCTTGATCCAAAGGCTAATGTTACAGCTTCAACCATATGACTACCAGCTGCAGTTCCAACCAGGTTCAGAAATACCAGTTGCCAATGCTCTCTCCCATCTGCATCTCCCAGATATCAACAAGAAACTGGAGACATAGATAAATTCAATTCAATTTATTTATAATAAATGTTTATGTACATCAGATTTATAGACACTTTTTCACTTATACAGACTTATAGACACTTATCTATAAGCGATGAGAAAATTGCACAAATTCAGGAAGAACTGCCAAAGACAGTAAACTGAATGTCCTGTTGAAAACCATCTGCAAAGGTTGGTCAAAATGCAAAAAGACATGCAATTCAGAGGCACGACTATTCTGGAACATCCAACATGAACTGTCAACTAATGAAGGAATCATATTCAAAGGCAAGAAACTGGTAATACCAAAGGCATTGCAGACACATATCTTGAAGCAGCTTCATGCTGCACATCTTGGAGCAGAAAAAACAAAACAATGAGCTAGAATGCTAGTCTACTGGCCAGGCCTAAATGCAGACATCAAGGGATATTCCTGGAGTTGTCAAATTTGTTCCAGAAATATGATGTTTATGATCAATGAGCCTATGATGTCTATGAGCCTATGATCAATCACTCAATACAAGCTCTTCCATGGCAAAAAGTTGCATCTGACCTATTCACACTAAGCAGTAATGACTATCTTGTGACAGTTGATTACCACAGTTGTTTTTTTTTTAAGTGGACTAGCTTGGCTCCACTACCTCAAGTGCCATCATCTCTAAACTCAAGGCCCACTTTGCCAGGTATGGCATTCCATCTATGCTCATCTCTGACAATGGCACTCAGTATTCCTCAGCAGAATTCCAAGAGTTTAAAAAGGCATGGAGATTCACTCACAAAACATCAAGCCCAATACATCCCAGTCCAATGGTCTTGTGGAAAAAACAGTCAGAAAAGCAAAGAATCTCATGACTAAGGCATCAGAAAATAATGAAGACCCATATTTAGGTCTGCTTGAATTGGGTTTGAAGCTGCAGCTTGGTACTGACAACTTTTAATGAGTTGTCAACTGAAGTCCCTTCTACCATGTACCTCTGGCCATTTACAAAATAAAGCAGTTAGCACATATAAGTTCATGGAGAAACAAATGCTTCTTCAAAAAAGACAGAAGGATCACTACAACATGGCATCTAGGATGTTGCCATCAGTAGAACTGGGACAATCAGTTTATGTGCAGAAGACACCAGGTGGGAAGTGGAGCACAGCAAGAATAATTGCCCAATCTGTGTCTCTTCAATCCTACACAGTCAAGACAGAGGGTGGATCCATCATCAGACAAAATAGAGTACATCTCTCAAGCTGCCAAGGAAACACCTCCAAGACACAGGTCAGTGGTCACACTATAATAGCTTTGACCCCATTTATAACCCTAAACAAGAGCCAACCACCTCCAACTCATCACCCATAAGTCAGTGCTGGGGATCACTGCAGCAGCCTTTGCTGCTAGAAGGTTATACAGTTGACACCACTAGAATCCATAGTTGAGCCACATGAAGTAGATTCTTACCCCAAAGTTGGCACAAGAGCCTGTTCTGGGATCAAACGGCCTAAGAGACTGAACCTGTAAATAGTAATTTGAAGTGGAAATAACCAGCGCAGTTTGTACCCTCAGAGTAAACATTGGAAAAGCAAGCCTAGTGCCTTCTCAGGATTTCTAGAGTGTAAGTGATACCTCTCTGTGTGACAGGTAGGGGTATTCAAGAATTAGTTAGAGTATCATAGTTATGTGTAAGAGTACAAAGTAGAGAAATGAGCCCAGCACCTTCTCCTGCTATGTACTAATTCAGTGATACCTTGTTATGTGATGGTAAGGTGCAGTATTGGTAAGTCCAGGAATCATCTTGTTTTGATGAGAAGAAGGAAGAAGTAATGATAAATAGTATAGTACTTGATTATGAATGCTTGCCTGCACTTTCTTGTATGTTGCTGCATGTGCTAAGCTTGCCTTTACATATTGCTTTTTCTTGTAGGAGCCTGGGTTAAATAAATTGATTATCTTGATCATTACACCAATGTTTAGGATTACCAATATATTTGTCTTGAACCCTTAAAGATCAAGATTGCCTAAGAATTTTTTGGTAAAATTCTAGTTAATTGACTTCTTGCTATCTTGGAAAATACATTCCTGGGACATACTTTACCCTGTAGACCCATCCCTGAAAGTTTCATTTTCCTAACCTAAACCCTTTCTGAGATAGAAAAAAGTCAATTAATTAGAATTTCATTAAAGTCAATTAACTAAAATATTGCCCAGATAAGTCTTAAGAGTGCAAGGAAAACAAGTAGGCCACCTTAACCATAAATTGTAACAGAAATAAATGTTTCATATGGACTCAAGATCTAATTCCATTTCTAAAATTAGGACTAGTATATATTGCAATAGAGGCAAATATAGGCTATAGTGTAATTTACAATAGCCTAGAAGCAATTACTCTTTGATGTAGGCCTATGCTAAATAAGATAGTCAGATTATTTACTGATACTTCAACAGTCAAATCAGTTTCACCCTAAATTGTATGCTTTAAATATTCTTTAGCATTTAATTTAAACAAGCTACCTGAGCTACTTACTGAGACTTCAACAGTCAAATCAGTTCCATCCAAGACAATCACTTTGCACACCAGCAAGTTCTTATTTGTTTTGACAGGTTGGATACTTTGCTGAAAAGATTGCAAGCCACCTCTTACTGCCCCATTAGACTGAGGATGAGGCTGCTTCGTTTTACGTCTGCTTAGAAACCTTAGCATAATGGAATGTATAAACACAACTTTGAAATTTTGTTTTTGGCCCTCATTGACCGTTTTCTTCCAAATTCATGTGAGGCGTTATTGTAAACTAATGGTTAGTTAACACATTGCGGAAATCCGCTCGTTTCTTTTCGAATGATGGCAAAAAAACAACGCTGCATTTTAAAACAGAAATTTCAAATAAATACATCTTAAGCCCTTCCTTTGACTTCAATTCATGCGATATTATTACCTTAGACCTTAGTTCCTCCAGAGCCATCGGTGAGACATAGGGTGTCGACAAAGCCTCTCCATTCATCTCGCATTGGTGCTGCAGCGATGACGTCTTCCCATTCAGGTATTAGTGAGGTGCCGGCCGTCCTCAGATCTCGGTCATGTGTTCGTCTCAATGTATTTTTGGGGTGGGCTCTATTTCTTCTACCGTTTGGCTTCCATTCATAGATGGTTCGAGGAAGGCGGCTCTCTTCCATACGAAGAACGTGTCCCAGGTATGTCCACCACCATCTTTTCAGCAACTCAATGACTGGAGGTTGACCTGTTTTTCTGCGTATTTCTGCATTTGTAATTTTTTGTTGCCAGCTTGTATTCAACATTCTTCTGAGGCTCATATTTTCAAATGCAAGGATTCATTCTTCAAGTTGGGTGTTTATTTTCCAACATTCACTTGCGTAAAGGAGAATTGAGAGCACATTGCTGTTGAAGAGTCGAAGCTTCAGTCGCATTGAATGTTTATTACTTCTCCAAATAGGCTTCAATCTATTGAAGGCACCTGTAGCTTGTCCAATTCTACGTTTGATCTCGGTCGAGATCTCTCCATCACAATCAATCCAGCTACCCAGGTACTTGAACTCTTGGACTTGTTCTAGATCCTTGTTTTTGCAATGGAGAACAAGTGGCGAGGTTATGATGCTCATGCTCTTCGATTTTGTCAATGTTTATTTTTAGCTCGACATTCTCTGCATTCTCGGTAATAGTGTCAAGTAGCTGCTGCAACCGTTCTTTAGATTCTTCGAGAAGGACAACGTCGTCCACGAAGTCCAGATCGAACAGTTGCTTGTTGCTTACTTTTATCCCGTAGCCCGATGTGAATCTCAGGGCATAATCCATTGTAATTATAAAGAGCATGGGGAAAAGTACATATCCCTGACGAACACCAGACATGATCTTGAAAAATCTGGTTGTACCGTTTTCGGTCATTACGCAACATTCCCATTCTTCATAAAGCTACTTATCTACTATTTAGCCAGAGTCGACCCAGCTCTAAATGGGTACCTGAAGAAATCTGGGGAAGGTAAACAGGAATGGTGTGCAAAAGCGCAGGATGGCTGGCCTCCAACCCCCCATTGCACTTCCTGGCTAAAGGGCCAAGAAACGGAGATCAGCACCGCCGGTATGGACTGTAAAGTCTAATGCCGTATCCTTTATCTTTTTTACCTACTATTCTTTCGGGAATTCCGTAGTATTTCAAAGCTCTCCACAAGCAATCTCTGTCAACTGAATCAAATGCCTTTTCAAAGTCAATGAATAGGAGGTAATGCTTCTTGTTCCATTCTTTTGACTCTTCGACAAGCATTCTCAGTACAAATAGATCAGAACAGGATCTCCCAGTTCTGAAACCATGCTGCTCTTCTCGTAGAGTTGCGTCTAGTACTTTCCGCAGACGCGGCATAATGACAGAGGCTAATAGTTTGGATGAGACAGGGAGAAGATTGATGCCTCTCCAGTTATGGCAGTTCATCAAGTCTCCCCTTTTGAAGAGTTTGACTATAATGCCTCTGCTCCAATCTCTTGGGACCTTCCCTAAGGTCCATTTTTTGGTGAAGAGAGAAAGCCAAATGGATATGCAGGTACTAATTGAGTACTTCAGCATTTCTGCTGAAATACCATCAATACCCAGGGCTCGTCCATTTTTTAACTTCTTTGCAGCATGCATGATCTCCTGAGCACTCGGAGGATCTGTATTGATGTCTAAATACATAAAAGGGAAATCAGGTACGTTTGCTTGGTCACAAGTTCTCGGTCTGTTCAGAAGTTTTTCGAAATGGGAAGCCTATCTCTCGTCAATTTTTTCTGGATCAGATATAATTGATCCATTTTCGTCCTTGACAAGGGTGATTTGGCTGCTTTGTTTCCCTACCATCTCATTTGTCAATCGGTAGACAGTCTTGGAGTCGCCCTTCCTAGCAGCTTCTTCAGCTAAAGCTGCTTTCTTTTCAAGGATCTGTCTCTTGTCCTTTCTTGCACTCTTTTTTACCTCTTTATCTTTTTCTTTGTATAATTGTTTTGTTGCTAGCTCTGAACACCTTGTAGTATCTATGAGCATGGCGTACTTGAGTGCCTTTCGTTCGTCAATCAGTTACCATGTTATGTCAGATATTCACCTTTTCTTTGGTTTCTTTCGGAAACCTAACTTTTCTTCGGCAATCGTCGTGTATGCACTTTTTATTTTCTCCCATTTCTCTTCGATGCTTTCTGAGTCATTTGCCTCAACAGCCAAGGCATCAAATTTGCTCCATAAAGAGATACAGAAATCTCTGCGGATTTTTTGATCCTGTAGCTTGTCCGTGTCGTACAGTTTCTTCATATCTTGCTTTATCTTCTTTTGGGCATGTAGTTTGATCTGTATGTGGACGATTATGAGCATGTGATCCGACTGGGCGTCTGCTCGTCTATACCCACGCACGTCTAACAGGCTTGTAGGCCACCTTCTGGCGATCAGGAAATGGTCAATCTGGTTTCGCGTTGAACCGTCTGGAGATGTCCATATGTACTTGTGCACATATTTATGCTCAAAGAGCGTCCCACCAACGAAAAGGTCATTATTTAGCGCGAAGTCTACTAGTAATGCACCATTTTCTTTAATCTGGTCAAGTCCATGTGGTCCTAGGACTTCCGGACAGTACTTGCGATCGGCTCCCACTTTGGCATTTAGATCACCAACAACACATAGAACATCATGTTTGGGGATGTCTTTGGTGACAGCTTGTAAGGTTTCACAGAAGCCATCTTTGACATCATCATCCGCCTTATTGGTAAGAGTGTAGCATACAATAACAGAAAGCTTAGTGTGTGTTGTAGCAAATCGTGCAAATAAGATCATTTCGTTTATTGGAGTCCATTTCAACATTGTTCGGTATGCTGCAGGGGACATCATAAGTCCTACACCTGCCTGAAGATCTAATTTTAATCACGTTAAATTGATTTTATCTCTTTTTCAAAGTAAATTACACACAGGGCCATATTACCGTCTGAAATCAGTTGTCCGTCTTCTCAATAGTTTGATATCTAATTGAATGCTACATTGCTCCCCTCGCTGTGCTAGGCTTGCTTCTCAACCAATGAAACTATCCAAAACGTCTTATCTGATTATCAGCCACTGAGTACGGAGACTATTTCCCTTAAACGCCTCTGCTACATGGCTAATGTTCCAAATACCTACACTGCAATCCTGAATTCTAACCTTCCTTGGCACGTGGATAAAACAAATTTTAAGGCAGCTATTGATATTTTAAAGAAGAGTCAAATTGATTAGTGATTATTAACTTACTATGAAGTCATTAAAAAAAGGAGGTTATTCGTCATTTGTTCTGGAGAGTGGGAATGTATGTGAAGAACTGTATTGATACAAGTTGGCCTATAGGTCATAAACTGCTGGGGATAGGTAACTCAAGTACCTGCACTTTCCACAATCCATCAATAGAATTAAGAATTTTATTTGGGATGATTCAGTTTTAACTGATAAGCAGGTTTGGTTACAGAGAACATCAATGGATTTCTGAATATCCCGTGGTACTTTTCGGAATGTCAAAGAGGTGGAAGGACTAATTGGTGGTTCATATACCCTGTATATACATTTTTGGGACTGGAACTAAGTTCTAAAGATGAGGACAAAAATATTAGCTAATGTGACTCTTACTTTAGTCCTTATACTGAAAAAGAGGCACAGATGACAAAAACAGAAAGAATTTTAGTCTGAACCAACAAAGTTTAGGAAGAGGAGATGGTGAGCCTATAGTAGGCTACATTTAATATAAGCTATATTAAATAGTCTATGCCCCTTGATCCACCAGTCAATATTCTTTCTAAAATAATAATGATTCTGTTGTAATTTTTTTAGAATTTCTTCATTTTTCATAAGGCATCTCATATAACAAAAGGCAGTTTAGCTACTCATTGATAAAATTTGGGGACATATCTGATTATAATGCTTAGGGATGTACAATGCTGCTATGTCTCCTTTTGAGCTGGCATCACTGAAAGTTTTGCCACTGCTAACAGCAGTGCCTGCTCTAAATGAGATTCCTTCTCAAGTTAGTGCTCCTGACTGTCTCTAGCCCATATAACTGCTCGAAGAAACTTTAAACTTCCTGGATAGTTTCATAATATGTTTTATAGAAATTATGGCTGAATGTGTAAACCCCCCCCCCCCCCCCAAGAAAATACACCCGTGGAAAACGCCCTCTGAAGAAAATATCCCCCCAGAAAATACCATCACCATGCTGTTGGTTGGCCTTCAATCCATTTGCATTTAAAAAGTGATTTCAACTAAATTTCTGATCTAATGAACACGCTTCAAAGTTTCTGTGACCATGAAATGGAGGTATGGATAAGGAACGTTGAGGCCCCTCCTACAAGGAATAAATTCTGCCTATTTTGGGGTTTATTGTTACTCTGTACATTAATAACGACAGTGTAGACCAGAAATATTCCTAGAAATCATTAGAGACTACATATAAATTTCACATTTTGATAGCTTTTTATAAAACTGCTGCTATCCCCCCCCCCCAAAAAAAATTAAAAAATTGTTTAAATATGTAGACCTTCCTCCATACCTTCTAATGCTTAATAATTATTAACCTTGAGTGAAGACCAAGCCTGAGATACAAGCAATAGAATTGAAAAAGAACTTTGATATAATTGAATTTCCAATTCAAACCTCTTCCTACACATAAACTTAAACTCCATACTATAAAATTGAACCACACCCCATCCCCCGTCTACTGAAACAAAATTAAGCTAACCAAAAACTTTATTCATAAAAAATTGTACGCGGTTATTATTGCCAGATTGTTTTGTTGCGTAGTTCTATATTATTTTCAGACTTATTTCTCATGAACAATTGTTCTTAATTTGTTACTCTACTACCTGATATCTATGTTTAAAAATTGATCCAACAGTTCGTGGTGATGAACTGCAAATAAAAGAGCAACTCGATCCAATAGCAGATGGCCATTCACACTAGGCTTAGTCATAGTCACAATTACACCTTGGCGAAAACTTCTTGTTTACATTGGTCTTTGTTTGTCAGTTCTAGGCGTAATAATAGCTCAATTTAGATCAACTCACCAGCAACCAACTGTTGGTTTTGACCAATTGCATAGAAATCATTGGCAAGATATTTGACAAGAATATATCAACAAGTGAAATGATATAATTTCTTATAGAATTTTGATAAAGGGTTACGCCAGTTTTGCCGTTTACTGAGACTATCTGTCTTGGATTTACTGAGAAAACATCCCAATAAGTATTTGAAAATGCATCTAATAAAGGTCTCGATATTATTTTTGAGCAAGTGACATCCCAATTGCCTCCTGTGCATTTTCCTTCATCAAAGATACTTTTTTTCTGTCTTATTAAACAGAAACCATTTTTATTCACTTGCACAATAAGTTCTTAAAGAAAATCAAACTCTCCTGCCATTCCATATCTGCACTATTTGCCTACCTCAATTCCTATTATATTTCTTACCACTGATCTTCAAACAAACAAAAAAGTGAGTTTTTCGCCAATATCCGCAATTCTGTGGTTCGTTAGCATCCGTCGTTGGCATTTTCAAGCTTGTTTAGATTTTGTGGAAATTGCCGATGTTGGTGAATAGCTCACTTTTGTGTTTGATAGGTATTTGATTTTAATTCTTTTAATTTTTCGTATATATAGAATTTTTGTTTAATTTTTGGCGGTTTTTCTTCATTGGTTTTGTTGTACTTTCTGCGCTAGTTTTTTGGTTTTCGTTTTTTCCTTGATAATATTATTTTTTCACGCTGAAGAAGAGGGGTGTTGCTCTTTCAATATATTCACTTTCTGTGTTTTCTTCAGTATTTTCATTTGGCCTTTAAAAACCCCATTTTTCATCGTTTTCTTTCTTTATGTTATGGCAGACCAATATGCTTTAAGAAATTAGATCCTTGATAGTTTTTCATGGTCTTTTTCCTATCCGTATGAACTAACTATGAAAAAACAATAGCTTGAGAAACACAAATGAAATACATAGTTGGCGTTGTAACCGTGCATAATTTTGACTTAAAGTAGCAAAACCGGGACAGACCGACAGAATTTGTGATCGTTATATGTCACTTGGTTAATACCAAGGGCCATAAGAACAAGTTTTGAAAAAAATTTCTTGTGGAAAAATTGCCATCTGACACTGACTCAAGAATGGCGAATATCATTTCAATTTGTCTTAAAAGTATAGGTTTATTACAAAAAGAAATATATGGCAATTTCGAAAAAAACCTCAAACCCCTTAAAAATGGTGTCAAATCATTTTTCCTCATTAACCCTCCTTGAACAACAAGTAAAATCACTTTTTTTGCATCGGTAGCACTGACCTGTCTCCCATTTTTTTTTTCTTTCTTTTTTTTTTCTTTCTTTCTTTTCAACAGGCCTAGCGGGCTACCAGAACATCATAGAGAGATAATTAATAGCTCAATTAAAAGCTATTTCTCATATCAATATGTTTTTTATAAACTACGCTATCTGCAAGAGCAATATGGCAATAAAATGGCTATTTCTTGTGCCATTTCTCAAGGGGTGGCACTAGCAGGCTACCAGAACGTCATGAACAGATCTTGCACAACTCATATAAAATATATTGCTCATATCAACGTCCTTGATATAAAATCCACTATTAGCAAGTTCTAATTGACACTAAAGCGGCACTTTTGGTGCCGTGTCTCAAGTGGAAAAGCCGGGGCTATTGGGCTAGCCAAACTTATGAGAGTGATGTTTAATGGTTCATTTGAAAACTACTGCTCATATATATGTGCTTTTCTTATATCAATTTTACCATTCGGAAGTGCGATATAGCACTGAAAACAACACTTATGGTGCCACTTCTAAAATGGAGAAGATCTGAAGTACAAAATATGTACTATCGTAATAGTTATGTTCCAGAACCCTTAACTAAAGGTTTACAAGAAATCCTCCCCCTCCCAGCCTCCTTAGTAAGTTTCATAAATGGTCTGCTCATCAGTAAGCTCCTGAAACATTAGCAGGGCACCACACCATCGTAGATAGATGTTAAAGGGCTAAATTAAAACCTATTGCTTATATTAAATAGGTTTTTAAAAATGCTACCATCAATTAGATTTCACAGATTTCAATGTTAACTAGTTTCCGGGAGGAATTGCAATGAACTCTTTGTCATGGTTGAAGCATTAGCTTCAACCTAGTAAAGAGCGAACCACAGGACATAGTAACTAAAAGTTAAAAAATATTAAACTGTCTTTATTTTCTTCTCTTTTATAGGCCTAGGGAGTTACTAGACCATCATAAAGAGATGCTTAAGCCCTCATTCAAGAGCTATTTGTCATATATACGTGGGTTTATATCAAATCCGTCGTCTGTCAGTGCCATATTGTACGAAACAAGGCACTTTTTATGCCGTTTCTCGAGGGGTGGGGCTAGTGGGCTACCAGAACATCTCACTTAGATTTTTGATAGCTCATATAAAAATGCTGTTCATATCTACGTTCTTGCTATAAATTCTACCCTTTACAAGTTTCAAATGGCACTACAAACGGAAGTTTGCCGTGTTTCAAGTGAAAAAACTGGGGCTAGTGAACCAGAACTTTTTAGAGTGATGTTTAATGGCTGACTTGAAAACTTTTTCTCATATCAACGTGCTTTTTAACAACTCTACCAATCATAAGTGAGATATGGCATTGAAAACAACACTTTTGGTGCTACTTCTTAAACAGAAAATTTTGGAAGCATAAAACGGTATCATTGTAGTAAATATGGTCCAAAACCCTTAACTAAGGGTTTGCAAGAATACCTCCCGCAAATTCCTCCCCAAGGCTCCCTTAATAAGCTACGCAATTGAAGTCCTGTAAACACCAATATATTAAATTACATTATTAGTGGTGTGGATGTGTTAGTGCAGCACTGGACTTTAAATTAGATTATCATTTCTTCGATTCCAACTTGGATTTTTTTTTTTCAATCATATTATGTTCCATCTCATGCTCAGTTTTTAAAGAATATCCCGGGAAGGCTCATTTTAAACCTATTACTCATATCTACGCGCTTTTAACAATTTTACCATCCAAAATTGCCATATAGCACTAAAATTGACACTTTTTGTACCACTTCTTAAGCAGAAGAGTTTGGAAGCAAAAAACGGTACCATTGCAATAATTATGGTTAAAAGCTCTTAGCTGGAGGTTTATAAGAACCCCGCACATATACTCCCCCTCAAGCAAGTTTCACAAGTCGCCTACTCATCTTAAAAGTTAAAGATTTTTACGAAAACAATTAACTTAAAACATTTCAGCTAAAAATCTGCCAAAAATTCAGCTTGAATGATCAACAGCTTTAAATTGAACTTTCAAACAACATTTTGCAATGAGGCTTGTGTGCTAATTCTAACGATGGTAATTGAGGGGAAGGGAGGCCTTGCTCCCTATGTTTTTCGCTCCTGGGTAGGCTTGAAAACACATTTTTAGGTCATTTTACTGGAAAAGGCAGTATTCATTTTAAAAAAAATAGAGGAAACAACCAAAAGTGTACTTTGCAGGAATGGGCTATCAAGTTAAATTTATAAAAAGCGACTGGGTAAAAATATAAGCTTTTGAATGAGCCCTTAAACAGCTTTCTTTTGTTACAGTAGCCTTCTAGTTCTGTCAATAGGTGATTTATAAAGCCCTGTCTTCATTATTGCTTTTTCAAGCGTAGTCAGCCGAGTAAAATCAACAATCTTCCAAATTATGCAAGTTACTTTTCATGTTGATGACTCCAGAGTCTAATTAGAAATTGAGGTGCTTAGCCAATATAAAACGAACACTGACAATATCAATGTGCTTAGAGAGGCGACAACTAGTGATTTACAATTGATTGGGAAAATCAATCATGAAATATTTCGTATATCTAAATGGATGACTCCCAATGTTAAGATTGATATAAACCTAAAACTTGCCCCGTCCAATTTTATTTTACGAAAAGTACCACTTCACCTGATGCAACATTCTTCCTCACTTCGGCAATACTTCTTTTATGAAAACAACAGGTTATGACTTATATTGCTTTGGCAAGTGAAAAATTAAAATCTAGTTGAAATCATGTGAAACTGCTCGTTCGGCACACAATCACAAATCAACGACAAACTGTCACGGATTCACTTACCTACACAAACTCTTCATTTATTGATAATGAAACTCCTTAAAAACTTGCTTTGACTTTGGTAAAAAGTTCGAGTCCTATTGGATGATCGACAAATTCCTTACAAAAATTCGAAATGTTTCGACTTTCATCTCTTGTATGTAAAGTAAATAGAATTTTGCTCTACAATTTACATTTCGATAAATCCTACAGGACCCTATATGGATTGGCAGTACAATCCCTAGATCGACATTTACAACTATTCGAAAATGGTATAATCCATACTATGTTTACAAAAAGTCATTTAACAATGCATTGGATTTGTCTGGTGCTCAAGATATTAGCATTGTTCTAACTGGTGCTGTACGTTTAGAGCGTAGCTTTGCCGAACCATTGACGGGGAGTATATTATTATCCTTACTAAATCAATTTAAAAACTATTGGGAAAATACTCCTTATGGAACTGTTTTATTAGACATGGCATCACGAACACAAATCAAATAATCAATTTATTCACTTTGGATCCGTACATCTCAAAATACATAACCTATTGTATACCCTGGGATTTCCTTCAACACATTTATAACGCTAGCAATAGCATTATCATTGTTAATAGTAGTCTGGTGGCTGTAAAAACGGGTCATTGGCTATACATCATTCAAAAGCCACGATTGTTGAATTTTTCGATCCTCTTGGTATGCCGTATGCATTCTACATACCCCATATCAATAACTTTCTTGAGGAGATCGGAAAATTTATTATTCAAATCGGACGCGAGTGCAAGATTTATCAACCAAAAGCTGTGATTTTCATGCACTACTATATTTTATATTTTGATGTTGTGGCTATACTAATAATGACTTTTTCAGCATTCATGTAGACAATCCTAAATTGAACGACTTTATAGCTGAAAATACCCTTTCCTACCTGTATAATATAAATTTCAGTGCACTAAGAGTGTTTAAGTGTTTAAAAATCTTTGTAAATTGGTTTATTTATAAAACTATGTATACATAATAAAAGTCTTCATTCTTTAAATTTCTTCTTCCACGTATAGGTAACCCGTCGGCAACGGTCAGTGGTGGCCGCTCGTCAGGATTCAGCTTGTGCTCATCTTAAAGTCAGAGTCACATTTTCTACATTACAATGCCAATTCTGTTTTATTATGTTTCTTAGTAAAGTCAACAATACTATTTTGATTCATATTATAAAATTCACATGTTTCAATTCGCTTATTTGAACTAATGTCACGCACGATATTCTAATATGAAGAATGATTCTCTGTAACAGCCAAATGAATATCAGTAGGTTTATAATGATAGTAACCATTGTCTTCACAGCGATGTTGTAAAAACCAGACTCTCTTATTATTCCAACAGTTGAAGCATATACCAGGTTCTTCCTCCCAAAGCAATTTAAAAAAGACGATTTATCATAAACCGATTTATCATAGTCACAATTGGAACATAGGAAACCTCTTGTGTGACAGTCACAAACATCTTCAAGACAGGAATTATAATCTTTAATTTGAACTGCATATCCTCTATGTAATTTTCATGGATTGTACAATCTATACCTTTCATCATAGTCATCAACAATAGCTCAATTCTCACAGGATGACCAGCTGCCTAATTTATCCAAAAATAGAAGACATGTTAAGAACATTTTCACTGTTTTCAATGTCTCACTTCCAAAAAGAAACTGACTTGGGATCGATAAAATGAGTGTTCCTTATACTTCTAGGGATAGTAATCTAGTGACGTCGCAAAACCTATTCGTTCAGGATTTTTTGAATTATTTAATCTTTGGTTAGGCTCTAGGTAGGGTAAAAAGCAAATCCACAACATCATTTTGTTTTGTTTCAATTAGTATGTCAGTAAATTGAGTAAATACACCTGGCCCAAGACGTAAAAGTCTCATACAATATTCAAGAGATGGAGAACCGTTTTTCATTAAATCGTCAAGCATTCTTTAAGAAAATATTTTCCTTTGAACTGATAATTTTTGAAAATCATCAGTAAGAATCAAATATTTTTCCAAAGTCACAGGATTCAACATGATCTTTTGTTTCTCAAATCCAGCCATTTTTAATCCTGATGCTCTCACTGCAGACTATAGACTAACGAAGCTAAAGAATGAAGATTCTTTTTACCTTCTCGTATTCAATAAAATATTCCAAAACAAAAACATTTTCAAAAATGGAGTAGTAACAAACTCATTCCTTTTTTTATATATTGCTTCACATCATTGTCTTCAATATATTTCACTTTTGTACTTGATCCACCTTGTAGTCTTTGAATATGTATTATATTCACTTCTGCTGCAAAAAATAGCTGTTCTTCCAACTAGAATTTGCTCAATGATATCACATATCCCGCAAACATCTCATCCCACTCAAGAGCTAGTCAAAAACCCCTAGTAATTTCTACTTCAACATTAGGTACTCTTGGTCTCATTTCCCTACTACTAGCACCCTCAACTTCCAATAGAGTAAACGCATCCATTACTTAAGAAAATGCTATGAATAATGTCCAGAGTGTTAACGCTCTGAAAACTTTCCCAATATTCAGGTAAATAGGCCGTAATCTTTATCAAAACAAGCGTCGTTGACCTTCAAAACAAGTTTTCACTTAATTATAAAGGTCCTTTGGAACCAAAACAAGTCAGGCAAAATTACGTCATATACTTAAGTAAACAATGGACTATGATCAATTTTTCCTACAACCAGGGGGTCCCCACTTGACTGGTGGGCCCTGAGTGTTTTTCCTACATGCTTAGGTTTTTAATTAATTACGTAACAACTAAAGAGTTCTTGAAGAAAATATTTGCACAAGTAAATAACTACTTAATGATCAAAGAAAAACACTCCCTATATTATTACGTAGCACCCAGGTGTACATAATAAATAATATCAGCGTCTCGAGGGGTTAGCAACTTCACGTTTACTCCCTATCCGCACGCTCAACTATTCCAGTGGACTAGTTCATTGAACTCTATGAAATGTAACAGATAGCAAAACATGTAAAAACACGTAGATATGAGCAATAGCTTTCAAAAGAGCTATTAAACATCACTCAACGATAGTGTGGTGTTTGGTAGTCCGATAGCCCTGTACCCTACTGGTGAGCAGACGTTTTGCGAAATTTACTAGGGGGGCTGGGAGGGGATATATACGAGAAAGACTCTTGTTAGCCTCCATTTAAGGGTTTTGGACCATAATCATTACAATGGTATCGTTTTATACTTATAAACTTTCCCACTTAAGAATTGTCGCCAAAAGAGTCGATTTTAGTGCTATATGGCCCTTACGGAGGGTAAAATTGATAAAACACGAATGGATTTTAGAAATTGCTTTCAAATGAGCCATTGAAATCTCTAAAGAGTTCTGGTATCCCACTAGTCCAAACTTTTTTACTGGAGACATGGCACCAAAAGTGCCATTTTCAGTGCCATTTGGCACTTAAAGACGGTGGAATTTATAAGAGGAACATAGATATGAGTAATAAATTTTATATGAGCTATTAAAGATCTGTCTACGATGTTCTTGTAGCCCATTAGCACAACCCCTTGAGTAATGACACAAAAAGTTTCATTTTTAGTGTAATATGGCACTTGCAGATGATGAAATTAATGAAAACTACGTAAATGTAAGAAATAGATTTTAAACAAGCTATTAAATATTTTTCTAAGACTTTCTGGTAACCCGCTATCCCTGGAAAGAAAAAATGGGAGACCGATCAGTAATACCCATGCAAAAACGTGATTTTCCTTGTTGTTCAAGGTAAGGGACTGTAATTCCTCAGTACACGGTTTTCAACCATGCTGATTGCAATGGTGCACTTTCCATTTTGATCTTAAGCCATTTTTAAGGGTTTCAGATAAGGCTGCATCCAGGGGGTTAGGGGGTTGACCTCCCCCCTTCGAAATGTTTGGCCGGCTCGTAAAAATGAATCAAAATACATATAACCAATTTTTATGCGTTTTTTGAAGTCTTTTTATTTAAACCCCACCCCGAACAAAAATTCGTTTGTAACCCGATTCCCCAAAACAAAATATTGGATATGGCCCTAGTTTCAGGCTTTTATTCTAAATCACCATAAATTTATTTTCATAATAAAATTTTATTTTAACACAAGCAGATAGAATAGTACTACTCCTCAATCAAGGTCCTATGGCCATTTTTCGTCACTAGGCAGTTTTGTTTTTTTTCAAAACACGTCTTTTAAATTTTGATTACTATGGGATGTTGGTGGCTCTTTACTAGGTTATGGCTCATGCTGCAACCATCATTACTTTATTGACTGCGATATCTGAAAAGCTGCACGTTGTTCGCAAAAACCTTGACCTGAGGTAAACGCTCCGTGTTGCACAAACCAGTATTCAATATTATAAAAAAGATTCTATTGAGTAAGAATATTGTATGAAAAAGGATTGATGAAATGGTTCGGCCTGTAGAAAACTTTGTGACTGCTTAAAAACATCTGAATCATCTATACAGCTTGATGAGTCAACATTACCAGGGCACAAAGCTCTACATTTATTTTTTGTAGGATTTGGGAAAGAAAAATATTCCCAAGAACTATTATTTGCTAAATCTTTAGAAACTTCTATGTTTTCAAATTTCAATATCTGTAATATTTTAGGATTAAAAGTTCGTTTCTTATTAAGTAAGTCTCGGGAGACCAAAAATGACATCATAATTCAAAAATTTCATCATTTATCCCCCATTTCCACCCTCAAGTAAGGTCAGCAAGGGATGTGAACAATAAGAGGGGAAATGAAAAATTTTAACTTGTGTTGTTTTTTGGGGATTGTAAGGTTGTTCTCTATTAGTTCAAGTCTGGGGAGGGACCAAAAACGACATTTCCCCCTTGTTCGTATTTTCCTACATTTCCCTTAAAAAGGAATAGTTCTGGACGGTCAATTTTAACCGCTTCTGAATATGTTATTAGGTGAACTTTTTTGAACATCTCGGTGCCAAAATAATATATCTGATGCTCACATGCCAAGGCCTAGCTTGTAGTTTTATGGGACTATAGAAAATACTACTACTGCTAATGATCAACTGGCGTGCCCCCAGCCACCTGAGACCAACATTGCTACGTATGCGCCTCCTCTATCCTTATCTCCTCAAACCCTTCCTCTTTACACCCTCCCAGGATAACTGTAATAATGATGACTATAATTGCCAAATCCTGTCAAAATTTTGCTTACAATCCAATATTCGAATTATCAAGCAGAGAACTGAAAAAGCGGAAAGCTACCAATTGTTGGCACCTTCACTTTAACGCCAATAAATTGTTTATTTATTGAGTTGGTTGCCCACATCCTGGTTCAGCCTGGGCATGATTTGAAAAACGATCAAACGCCAAATTGAATAAATATTTTTTTTCAACTAAAGTAAAGAGTAACATTAAACACAATCAGAAATTATACTGTTTACGAGAAAGCATACCCCATCCTATAATCTTACTCTTTATGCTAAAAGTGGACTTTTTGTATAATTCTTTAGAAACGACTGCTAAAATCCAAAGGCCACTTGAACTTGAATAAGAATTTTAAGACACTGTAGTAATTAACGACTCAGTCAGTAGCACCGGTGGAAAATCAGGTTAAGGCTTCAAAAAGGGCAATGGAACTTGTAATTTCCTATTGAATGAGTCCCCTGCGAAGTTTATTCGACGTCATTCGCATGAAGACTTTATATCATGGTTGCAGAGATAGCTGCAACCTATAAAGAACAAACCGCAGCCCATAGTAACCAAAAGTTAAAAATTGCGCTTTAAAAAAATATGCCTCGTGAACAAAAATAGCCATCTGGCACTGCTCAGGAATAGCAACTGTTATTTTGGTTTGTCTTAAAAATATAAGTTGATTGCGAAAAGAAGCTTATGGTTACTTCGAAAAAAAGGCTGAAAACCCTAGAAAATGGCGTCAGTTCAACCTGAAAAGCGCACCACTGTAATAAGAATGGTCTAAAACCTTCTACAAGGAAATTGGAGTCCCCCTCCTTGAATAACAAGGAAAATTACTTTTTTGCATCGGTAGCACCGATATGTCTCCCGTTTTTTGTGTGTGTTTTTTTTCCTTTTTTTGAGCAGGCCTAGTGGGCTACCAGAACATCATAGAGAGATGCTTAATGGCTCATTCAAAAGCTATTTCTCTTGTCTATGTGCTTTTTATAAATTCCGTCATCTACAAGTGCTATATGGCACTAAAATGGCATTTCTAAAGGGATAAGGCTAGCGGGCGGCCAAAACATCGTTGACAGATGTCTAATAGCTCACATAAAAGCTATTTCTCTTATCTACGTTTTCTCTATATAATCCACCGCCTGCAAGTGCCAAATGGTACTAAAATAGCACTATTGGTGATATGTCTCAAGTAGAAAATTTGGGGATAGTATCCAGTATCCAGAACTTCTTAGAGATATTTTTAATAGCTCATTTGAAAGCTATTGCTCTTATCTACATGCTTTTCATCAGTTCTAGCATCCGTAATGTCATATAGCACTAAAAACGGAAATTTAGTGTCACCTCTTAAGTGAAAAAGCTCGGAAGTATAAAACGCTACCATTGTAATAGTTATGGTCCAAAATCCTTAACTGGAGATTTACAATAGCCCCTCCTGTATGCTCCCCCTCCCAGAAAAGTTTCATTAGTCCATTGGGAGAATTCACTATGACCTCTATAACACTGTCAGCCAACGCTGAGGCTCGCAAAATTATTTTTAAAATATTGAATGTTCTTAAGAGGAAAAAAATCATAGAAAAAAAAAATTGAATCTCAAAATTCCGAATAACTATTCCTTAATGTACTCCCTCCCCTACTCCTGTTTACAAAAGTTGAGCTTACCCAATCATACTTTAAAGCTCCCACTCTTTATAATAGAAGCTTTTATTATCTCAATGTTTTTTAGCCAATTAAAAATGGTTTTGCTGAATGTCAGCTTTTGGTGCTGACATAACTCTCCATAGTTTTTGGGAAAAGGGCTGTAAGTTACACAACTTGGTCTTACAAGAACAAATGGATTGATTTCTATCATCAGCCGTTGCAGTTCAGTTACTAGTGTGCTAGACTTTGAATCAGAATGGCATGGGTTCAGTTCGGTAATCGGCCAGTTTTATTTCAATCATGGTTTTGTGCCTTATATTTGATTATTTTTCAGCTAATTCACTATTTTTGTTAATTTTTATGTGAATTACGAAATGTTCCATGCACTATTTGGGGAACAAATTACGCCCTGGACCCCAGCCCATTGCCACTTAGGGGTTGTAGAAGTGTAGGCATATGGTTCTGGAAACACTCAAAGTTGTCAAACAGTTCTTGGTAACGAACTGTATTAAGGAGTGACCCAGCTCAATAGTAACCAAAACTCTAAAAAATAGAATTTTGATACCAATAGTTACATCAAAAGAATCACATTTTAATGTTGATTTTAAATATATAAGTTTCATAAGATCAGTTATACCCATCAAAGTTATGAGCCTGAGAAAATTTGCCTCATTTTAGAAAATAAAGGAAACACCCCCTGAAAGTCGTACAATCTTAACAAAAATCACACGATCAGATTCAGCGTATCAGAGAACCTTGTAGAAGTTCCAAGTGCCTATCTAAACAAATTTGGAATTTTGATTTTTTTTTTTGCCAGAAGACACATGTTTTTTTTGTTTTTTTTTGTTTGGTTTGTTTGTTTTTTTCCCCAGGGGTGATCGTATCGACTGAGTGGTCCTAGAATGTCACAAGAGGGCTCATTCTAACGGAAATTAAAAGTTCTAGTGTCCTTTTCAAGTGACTGAAAAAATTGGAAGGTACCTAGGCCCCCTCCCACGATCATTTTTACCCAAAAGTCACTGGATCAAAATTCTGCGCTAACCATTTTATTCACCATAGTCGAAAAACCTAATAACTACGTCTTTAGGGATGACTTACTCTCCCACAGTCCCCTTGGCAGGGGCTGCAAGTTACAAACTTTAACCTGTGTTTACAGATAGTAATGGTTAGTGGGAAGTGTACAGACCTTTTCAGGAGGATTTATTTGGTTTAGGGGGAGAGTTGAGGGAGGAACTTCTCATGGGGGAAGAGAATTTCAGTGAAGGGGGCGCAGGATTTTCTAGCATTATTTGAAAAAACAATGAAAAAATTCATATGAAAAGTTTTTTCTAGTGAAAGTAAGGAGCAGCATTGAAACTTAAAACGAACACAAATTATTACGCATATGAGGGGTTTACCTCCTCATTATACCTCAATCTTTACGCTAAAGTATTTTTAGTAATTTCAACTATTTATTCTACGGCCTTTGTGATTCAAAGGTCATTCTTGAGGAATTAGGACATTTAAGCTTTAGTGTAAAGAGCGAGGTATCGACGAGGGTTGAACCCCCTCATATACGCAATAAAAACATACGAATATAGAAGTTCGTTACGTAAGTTAATTCGTATGTTACGTATAATTTTTACCAATGAAAACGTTTGTAAGAAATTAAAAGTTCTAGTTGCCTTTTTAAGTAATCAAAAAATTGGAGGGGAACTTGGCCTCCTCTCTCACTCCTTTTTTCTCAAAATCTTCCTATTAATTGCAATTATTTCATATGCAAATTTTGTTTTAATTATTTATCTGCGGAGAGCCAAGATCAAAACATGCATTAATTCAAAAACGTCCAGAAAATGAATAAAAAAACACGTTTTTTTTAAATGAAAGTAAAGAGCAACATTAAAACTTAAAATGAACAGAAATTACTCCGTACATGAAAGGGGCTTTTCCTCCTCAATGCCCCGCTCTTTACGCTAAAGTTTGACCCTTTCTCTTAACTCCACTTTTGAAAACAGTAAGAAACTTTAGCATAAAGAGCGGGGTGTTGAGGAGGAAAAGCCCCTTTCATATACGAAGTAATTTCTGTCCGTTTTAAGTTTTAATGTTGCTCCTTACTTTCATTTAAAAAAAAACTTTTTTATTTAATTTCATTAAAGAAGGATTGCTTATTTATTCATATTATTTCCTTTTTATGGCACTTGGTATTAACCAAGTGACACATAGCAATCGCTAATTCTGTTGGTCTGTCGCGGTTTTGCTACTTTAGGCACTTCCAGGTAAGCAAAGACGATGACATTTGGCAGGCGTTACAGGAACCGAACCAGATTAAAATAAAATAATCGTTTTTCCAAATTGACCGTCTGGAGGGAAGTGGGGGGTCAGTTAACTCGGAAAAAATAGAAAAAATGAATTATTTTTAACTTACGAACGGGTGATGGGATCTTAATGAAATTTTATGTTTGGAAGAACATTGTATCTCAGAACTTTTATTTAAAATCCCGACAATATCCGCTGAAACTGGGGGGAATCGGGGGGGACCTAAAATCTTGGAAAACGCTTAGAATGTAGGGATCGGGATGAAACTTGGTGGGAAAATAAGCAGAAGTTCTAGATACGTGATTGACATAACCGGAACGGATCTGCTTTGTTTGGGAGAGTTGGGGGGGGGGGGGGTAATTCCGAAAATTAGAAAAATGAGGTATTTTTAACTTACGAAGGAGTGATCAGATCTTATTGAAATTTGAAGTTTGGAAGAATATCGTGTCTCAGAGCTCTTATTTTAAATACTGACTGGATCCGGTGACATAGGGAGAATTAAGGGGGGACCATAAATTTCGGAAAACGCTTCGAGTTGAGGGATTGGGATGCAACTTGTTGGGAAAATAAGCAGAATTCCTAGATATGTGACTGACTTAGCCGGAGCAGATCCGATCTCTTTGAAGGAGTTGGGGTGGGGGGGGGGGGGGGGTAATTCTGAAAAATTAGAAAAAATGAGATGTTTTTAACTTACGAAGGAGTGATCGGATCATAATGAAATTTGATTATTGGAAGGATATCGTGTCTCCGAGCTCCTCTTTTAAATCCGGACCGGTGAAATTGGGGGGAGTTGGGGGGGGGGGTCTAAAATCTTTGAAAACGCCTAGAGTGGAGGGATCGGGATGACGCTTGGCGGTAAAAATAATAAATAAAAAAAAAATAATATGTAAAAATACATATCCTAGATATGTGATTGAAATAACCGGGACGGACCGCTTTCTTTTGGGGGAGTTGGGGGTGGAGGGTTAATTCTGAAAAAATTTAAAAAAATGAGGTAATTTTAACTTACGAAGGAATGATCGGATCTTAATGATATCTGATGTTTAGAAGGATATCGTGTCTCAGAGCTCTTATTTTAAATCCTGACCGGATCCGGTGAAGGGGAAGTTGGGGGACAGAGCCTAAAATCTTGGAAAACGCTTCGAATGGAGGGATCGGGATGAAACTTGGTGGAAAAAATAAGCACAAGTCCTAGATACGGGATTGAAATAACTAGAACGAATTTGCTCTCTTTGGGGGAGTTGTGGGGGGGGGGGTTAATTCAATTTTTTTTAAATGAGGTATTTTTGACTTACGAAAGAATGATCGTATCTTAATGAAATTTCATATTTAGAAGGACATCGAAACTCAGATCTCTTTTTTTCAATCCCGGCCGGATCCAGTATAATTAGGGGGGGGGCAGAAATCTTGGAAAATGCTTAAAGCGGAGAGATCAGGATGAAACTTGGTGGAAAGAATAAGCACAAGTCCAAGATAGGTGACTGACATAACCGGACCGGATCCGCTCTCTTTGTTGGAGTTGGAAGGGGGGGAGTAATTCAGAAAAAATTAGAGAAAATGAGGCATTTTTAACTTACGAACGGGTGATCAGATCTTAATGAAATTTGATATCTAGAAAGATCTTCGGTTTAGAACTCTCATTTTAAATCTTGACCAGATCCGGTGACATTGAAGGGTGTTGGAGGGGGAAACCAAAATTCTTGGAAAACGTAAAAATCGAGATATCTTACGAATGAGTTATTGGATCTTAATGAAACTTGATATATAGAAGAATCTTATGTCTCAGATGCTCCATTTTCAATTTGAATCGGATCCGGGGACATAGAGGGTTGGAGGGGGGAAACAGACATCTTGGAAACCGGAAATCTTGGAAAATCCCTAGAGCGGTGAGATTGGGGTGAAACTTCATGGGAAGAATAAGCACAAGTTATAGATACGAGATTGACATAAATGGTACGGATCCGTTCTCTTTGAGGAAGTTGGAGGTTGTTAATTTGGAAAAATCAGAAAAAATGAGGTATTTTTAACTTAAGAACGGGAGACCGGATCTTAATGAAATTTGACATTTAGAAGGAACTCATGTCTCAGAGCTCTTATTTCAAATCCCGACCAGATCTTTTGACATTTGGGGAGTTGGAGGACAGGAAATCTTGGAAAACGCTTATAAATGTCGTAGATACGTGATTGACGTAACAAGACTGGATCCGGTCTTTTTGGTAGAATTAGGTGGTGGGGTTCAGTGCTTTGGCGAGTTTGGTGCTTCTGGACGTGCTAGGACGATGAAAATTGGTAAGCGTTTCAGGGAGCTGCACAAATTGACTTGATAAAGTCGTTTTCCCCGATTCGAACATCTGGGGGGCTGAAGGGAGAGGAAAAATTTGAAAAATTAACTTACTTTAACTTACGATAATTTTTAGTTACGAGTGGGTGATCGGATCTTAATGAAATTTGACATTTAGAAGGACTTCGTGACTCAGAGCTCCTATTTTAAATCCTGACCGGTATTAAGCCTCTGATTTTGCTTTTAAGGCAATCTATTGATTCTTAGAATTTTGATAGAGTTCATACCATACGAGCTCTTTGCTCTTGGCTCTTCCGACCTCGTCACAAGTGACATATGAGCTCTTAGCTCTTGTTTTACTCATTAATAAATAGCATAAAACTATTGGTAATGTATAAAGAGAAATAGCACTAAGATCCTATTAGCAATTTTTTTTTTCTGTGATATTTTTCTGGTTGTCAGTTTACTTTCCAAATTTTCTTGTTTGTTGTTATTCCACAAGTGTATGTCTAATGCTTTTTGGTATTTATCAGGGGGGAGAGGGAGATGTTTAGTGAAATAAGTTAGACATACAGTAAGTTAGACATAGTAATTTTAAATTAAAAACGAGCAAAGATTAATTTAAAAAACTAAGTTTTTGAGGGAAGTAAAGAGCGAAGTTGAAAATTGTGAAGGACAATAATTATTACTTCACAGTCATATATCAATAAAACTAGTACAAATAAACCAAATAATCATGTTTTCCTATGTTTGTAGAAGTATAGAAAACGAGCGCTTTACTGAAAACACAAAACAATGTAGGAGTTTTGGTACAGTAAAAGTAAATCGATTAAGGCCACTTTTTACAGTAAAAACATAAAGCATTTTTTTAGTAATACTAAAGTGTATTTCCAACAATTTAAGAATGTTTATTATTCATTGTTGGTATTATAGCTGGTGAGACTAAAATGTTACCGGATAAATCAATCCAATATTTCTGCATGCTGTTCAGTGACTTTGCGGTTATTAAAAAAAATATTTATTTTCATGCTTGTGTTTTTAAGGTAATTTTAATTGTGAGCTGAAAGTTACTGATATCACAGCTGGTGTAAGACTACGAAAAGCTTTATAGATCAGTTTGCTTTTGTTATTTTACGTACTCACTTTTGACTAATAAATCAACATTTTTGTTTTTTATACTTGTTTTCGGTGTTTTCAGTAAAGCGCTAGTTTTCTATAATCGTAAGATCATAGGGCAGTGTGATTACTTGGTTTATTTGCACTTATTTTATTGATATATTTTAGATAGACTGTGAAGGAATAATTTTTGTTGGTTTAAGTTTCAACTTCGCTCTTTACTTCCCTCAAAAAACTTTGTTTTTAAAAAATTAATCTTAACAAAAGACCAACTTGCACAGCTTACAACCGTTATCCAGGGACTGGAAAAGGGGTTGTTGAACCCGGAGGCAGGGTTATTTGGTCATTGGACTATCTTTAACCAAATGGTAATCCCAAAATTTTGATCATATAAAAGGTTATAAAAGGAATTGTTCAAAGGGACTACAAAAAAAGATAAAAAAAAGCATAAATTTTTTATATTCATTTTTTTACGCTTTTACGATTCGAACAAAGTTTTCAGGGGAGGGGGGGGTCAAAATCCCTAATACTCCCTAGATACGGTATTGATGTTAGTACCTTGTCCTTCTGGATGAAGCAACAGCTGCCTGCACAAGTGTCAAAAAATTGAATATTTTAGTCAACATAAATCTCAAGCACTCTAAAGCAAATTTTATTTGTGCATTTTCATATGCTAGAAAATAGTTGATGAATTTTCGTGCTTTTGGAATATGTAGCCCCCCTCCCCCCAAAAAAAACTAATAATAATAATTTTTTGATAATATCTGGACCGGGATTTACCACTAAAAATTGGTTCAAGGTGGGATAATTCTTTTTCATGTTCTTTGTTCAAAGCAGTATTTGAGGGGACCTGTCCCCATATAGTTAACATCACCCCTCACATGCTTCATATTGTTCAAAACTTGGGACTCACTAGATGATTTCAAAAATAAATTTAGGCCAGTTCTTTTCGTGCCAAGTTCTTGCTCGACTTATTTGTTGATAAATGAGCCACAAATATTGCATCACGATACTTAAATGGTGATTAGTGTAATTGGATCTCCTGCCGGCTTCAGAGGTTTACACAATTTTTACCTCCTGCAGGAATTTCCCTTCCATATATGTAAGCTGAGATATGATTTCATATTTAAGAGGAACGGCGGAGGTGGTATGCATAACTTCAAAACTTACCACTAAGCATTTACAGAAATAATGGATTTTTTTCATTAGAGTGGCGAAACCCTATATAGGCCAGTGTATTCTCCTGATGAGCCCTTATGTTGGGTGTTGCCTCTGAATTATTTGTCTAGATTATTTTTTCTATTGTTCGGTAAATGACGACTTATACTTATTGACGACATGACTGCCTGTCCATGGATTATTCTTTATGGTTGATTGTGTGTGGCTATGCTGTTTGACCTATGTGATTGTATGGATGAGTAGGGTTAAGGCCTCATTCAAGTGATGGTCTATATTAATCACTAATTTAGGAAAACAGTCTTCCTTTTCTCCTTCTGTCTCTCTTTTTTTTTTTTTTTTTTTTTTTTTTTTTTTTTTTTTTTTTTTGTGCTGTAGCATTGGTGATTTCTCTTTTCATGATAAATTTATTTTGCGGGGTGGTTGCAATTATAGTTTTGGGCACAAATCCCAATCAGAAAAAAACGACCAGATGTATAGGAAGTCTTGAAAATGTCAAAATTTCAAAGGGAGCGGCCTGTATTCTACCAGTTTTTGGGGAAAATTTGCAATGAACACTTTGTCGTGGTTGAAACAATAGCTGCAACCAAGTAAAAAGCGAACCACAGCCGATAGTAACAAACTGTAAGTAAGGAGTGGCTCGGCCCAGTAGTAACCGAACCTTTGAAAAAATAATTTAAAAAACGAAGTTTTTCCGATGGAAGTAAATAGCCAAGTTGAAAAATAAAACGGACACAAATTATTACTTCACAGCCTATCTAATATATATCAATAAAACTAGTACAAATAAATTAACTAATTATGTTTCCCTGTGATTTTAGGATTATAGAAAACCAGTGCTTTACTGAAAACATCGAGTATAAAAAACAGGAATATTGATTTGGGAGTCAAAAGTGAGTATGTAGCCTGACAACAATGAATGAATCTATAAAGCTCTTCATAGTGTTACACAAGTTGTGACATCAGTAACTTTCAGTATACAATTAAAATTATCTCAAAGACATAAGTGTAAAATTAAATATTCTTTTAATAACCGCGAAGTAATTGAACATCATACACAAATATTGGATTGATTTATCAGGTAGCATCTTGATCTCGCCAGCTATAATACCAGTAGTGAGTAATACACAGTCTTAAATTGTAAGAAGTATGCTTTAGTGTTGCTTGAAAGTTGAAATGAAGATCAAATAAGACATAATATTTACTCCGGAAATCCCAATATTTCTCTCTATACAAAAGTGAATTTTGAGCTGATACAAATTCTAATGCTAGTCTTTAGTCCTTATACTATCAAGATGGCTTTACTCCAACCTTGTGTACAAACTTATCATGGCATGCCCTTTTCAGGACAAAAAGGAGAGCCACTCATTGAACTGAGCCATTGTGGAGAAGCGATACCAAATTAAACGAAAAAAAAAAAAAAGCAACAGTCCTAAAATATATTCTTGCTGTATTTTAAAAGGGATCGATAATTTTCTTTTTAATTATTCTGTAAAAAGTGTCCTTAATTGGTTTGGTTTTACCGTACCAAATTCCTATATTATTTTGTATTTTCAGTAAAGCGCTAGTTCTTATAATCCTAAAAGCATGGGGAAACATAATTAGTTAGTTTATTTGTGCTAGTTTTATTGATATTTATTATATAGGCTGTGAAGTAATAATTTTTGTCCGTTTTAAGTTTCAACTTCGGTCTTCACTTTCCTCGGAAAAACTTCTTTTTAAATTAGTTTTTTTTTTTAAGGTTCAGTTACTAGTAAGCCGAGTCATTCCATACTTACGGTAAATTACCACGAACTGCTTGATAAAAGAGAAGCATTTGCTTGGTCCTAATTTCAAGGTATTGTGATCATCCATGTTTTATAAGAATATACAGCATACAGCCAGTTTTTGAACCTGAAGATTAAATTTTATTCGTTAAGCTTATTACCGTTGCTTAATTTTTTTTTTTTTTTTTTTTTTTTTATCTGCCTTGTTCTTATCGTAAAAAGACACTCGTTAGAAAATATCTTGCAACGAATATTATTGCAATTATTGATGCGATATGAGTTACACTCGATACAGGCGTTGATTTAGGCTTTGCTGTTATCACCGACTTATCTTTCCTTACATACGAAAATACTTAATTAAACACTGCTCTTTTGCTGTCTTTTATTTTCATAAATACAAATCGTGCATTTTTGGGGTAGAACAAAATAAATTATTTTTATTATTATAATTTATTCGTGCCAGTTTTCCACAGACAAATACTGATTATATTCACAATTAGTTCAACAAGTGTCATTGGTGCGGATACCAGATAGGTTTGCCTGGGTGGGAGGTGGCAGCTTAACTCATTGATACGAATTAAGGAGAAACAATCTTTAGAGGTATTTTCAAATTTATTTGTTATCACTGGCAGCATTCCCCTACAATGGTAAACAACCGCACTGTTTGGGTAGCGTGAAGTGAAGGGAATCGCCGAAAGACCCCCTCTGTGTTTTCACACCTTAGGGTCCATGCAGTTCCACAATTGAATTTTTACATTCGCTGCAAAAAGTTTACAACGTCCTTTTTCTATCAATCAATCTCAAAAATTCACAAACTAAATTTATACTTTCAATCGATTGTTCTTCAATTAATGCTCCTCCGAGTAATTCTTCACATAGTTTTATTCGATGTTCTCTCATAAACCTTCTAATGTCTGTCTCACTGTTTGGGTAGCAGTAGATTTTGTAATCTTTTTTGAAAAATCCTTCTATAATTACATTAGTTGAATGATGAAATTCCTTCTATTGTAATTCTTTCCATAATAAAAAATCTCCTGCTCGATTACATTCAGTAAATTTCAGTCACTTTCAATTTACCTGTATCCCAGCTCTTCTCCTTGTTAATAAATTGATGCAGCCTTAAGCCGTATTTAAAATTTTCAATATTTCTTAATTACTATTATTAGGACTAATTGACATTTATTAATGAACTTCTGATTAGAAACGACTTCAAAAAATTAAGCAAACGAGCAAGGGTGATATATTAGCATTAAAAAGCAAGATAGCATAATAAATAGAAATTTTCCGAAGTTAATGAAGTAAAATCTGCGTTGTTATTGCGTTTCGTTTAAATGAGACCATAAAACCCATTTTTAGCCAAATTTAATTCAGTGAATGTCAAGATAATTAATTTAGACAGAACTCCAAAGTTTTTTATTTCTACTTATCAGCTACTCAACTAATTGTGATTTAAATGCATCTGTTTCGTTATTCATTCAACTTTTTGAAAAAAAGGAAAAATTTGTAAGAGCCAAAGAAGGGAGAGCAATGAGAAATTTTTTTTCGAGCCCTGGTTCATGTCCAGTCAAAAAGAGTAGCCCCAAGACATCCCGTGAGGATTGATTGGACTGAAATAAGTAAGTATTCCTCCTGCACAGTGAAGCTCCCACCGGAAAATTACCCCTTGCAAACAATTTCTTTTTTATAAATTTACATTTATAAAAACGTCAGGATTGTCAGGATTATAATTGAAAAAAAGCTACGTATTCTCGGATTTGAGTTTACTTGGCTCCTGATAACAAAGACTGCTTAAATCATACTTTTACTTAAAAACCACAATTAATCTTACCATCTGCTTAAATTTGAGCAATATCGTTCTGGTACATAGTACTTACACCTTCAGGATGCTAATCTGCTATACTATGCGAGTTCTCATTTTTTTTTTTTTTTTTTATAGAATTTCATACTCAATTATTTGCTCATAATCTATGAATCAGAAAGCTATGGGATTATAATAATTTATAAGATTCCCAATTGTTATTTGATATTAAAAACCTTTTTTACAATGTAGTTTTAATCAGTTTTCATACAGTCACAAGGTAGATTTTTTTTTTTCAAAAATAATTTTTTGTAATAGATTAAGAAATAAAAAGGATTATTGCAATAAATAGAAGTACTGCCCACCAAAAAAGAATTATCTATCCAAAATTATATAAAACAGTGTATCAGATTACGAGAGTGAAAGTTTTGGCTTCTTTCTTTTTATTATTTTAGTGATAACTATTTGCAATCTGCCCCCCTAGCATTTCGCTTAATTTTCAGCTTTTTATTTTACAGCATGATAAGATATAACCAACATCGTTTCTCGCAGCGCGAAATTTAAGCTGAAAACACATGCAAGTATAAACAAATAAATATAAACTAGGGGGGATACCTAAAATTAAACTATAATCCGGATAAAAAATTGAATAAAAATCTAAGTTATGGTCATTTCTAAAATGTTTTAGAGATTTTGAGCCAAGTAGCTAAATTTTCTCTGTTCCAGGATGATGTAAGAGTTCCTAGGCTATCTGCTTTTCCTTGTTGCTGATTTTGAAAACTTATGAAAATAGTTGGAAATCCTTAAAAAACTGTTTGAATTTGGATGCTAAAACTCAAGTTAAGATTCTAGGTGATAGATTTGCCACTAGCCTGCACTAGGAAGTGGTTGAGTTTATAAATGTAAGTAGGCTAAAGTTGCAATCAAGAGTCTTTTCTGAAGGAAATACGCTAATGAAATAAGAATCAAAGATTAAAGTTTTGGGGCTAAAATAGGCTAGTTTAAAAGTTAGATTTCAATTATGCTCACACAGTTAACAGCTAGCCTAGGCATAGTTAACATAAAATAGCTTATCCTTTCAGCCTATTGTTTTTGTCTTTTCTGAGAAAATTAGGTCTAATTTTGAAAACGTCACTAATAATAGGAACAAAGGATAGTTAAAACAATAGGAAATTTACAAGACAATAATATTTGTTCAAAGCTTCAATTAGCTTAAAGCCTATAAGAAAATATTTGGTAAAATTCTAGTTGAGTGACTTTTGGCCATCTCAGAAGGGAGTTAGGTTAGGAAAATGAAAATTTCAAGGATAGGTTTACAGGCCAAAGTATATACCAGGAAGGAATTTTTAAAGTACCCACCTCCACTCCTTCTCCCTCTAGAGAGCCCTGAAATTTGCCTACATGACAGGTCTGTACCTATTGAAATTTTGACAAAACAACATTTTGGTATAATTTTCAGTTACCAGTTGTTTTTTCTCTGCCTTTAGTTCTGAAAATGCAATTCCTGTTATTTGAGTAGAATACTGAGATTCTGAGGTAGCCATTTTATTCAACATAGTCAAAAAACTTTATAACTATGTCTTTGGGGACAACTTACTCCCCCACAGTCCCCATGCAAGTTACAAATTTTGACCAGTGTTTGAATACAGTAATGGTTATTAGGAAGTCTAGAGACGTTTTCAGGGGGATTTTTTGGTTGGGAGGGGGGGGGGGGTTATGTGGGGGAAATTTTCCATGGAGGAATTTGTTGTGGGGGAAGAAGATTTCCATAAAGGGGGTACAGCATTTTCTAGTATTATTTAAAAAACAATGAGAAAATAAATATGAAAAAGTTTTTTTCAACTAGAAATAAGGATTAGCATTAAAACTTAAAACAAATAGAAAATATTATGCATATAAGGGTTTCACCTCCTTCTAATACCTCACTCTTTACACTAAAGGATTTTTAGTAATTTCAACTATTTATTCTATGGCCTTTGTGATTCAGGGGACAAAATTTAAGCTTTAATTTAACGAGTTATTGACAAGGTATTGACACAAGTGAGCAAACCCTCTTGAATATGTAATAAAAACATACAAATATAGAAGTTTGTTATGTAAGCTAATTCATAAAATACATGTATCTTTTACCAATGAAAACATTTATAAAAACTAAAAGTTCTAGTTGCCCTTTTAAGTACCCAAAAAATTGGAGGGCAAGTGGGCATCCTCCCTCTCCTTTGTTCTCAAAATCAGGAGAGCCAAAATCAATACATGGATTAACTAAAAAACATTCAGAAACTAAATCAAAAATACAAGTTTTTTTAACTGAAAGTAAGGAGCAACATTAAAACTTAAAACAAACAGAAATTACCCCATATATGAAAGGGGCTGCCCTATTCAACACCCTGCTCTTTATGCTAAAGTTTTTACTGTTTTAAAAAGTAAAGTTGAGAGAAAGAGTCAAGCTTCAGTGCAAAGAGCAAGGCGTTGAAGAGGGAGCAGCCCCTTTTATATATGGGGTAATTTCTCTTCTTTTTAAGTTTTAATGTTGCTCCTTACTTTCAGTTAAAAAATCTTGTTTCTTTATTTAATTTTGGAGAAAAAATCATGTGAGTTATGTACTTACATATAGGCTATTTCAGAGCAAAAATATAACATCATTTCCCCTCAGGGGTGGTCATTTTGTTTTAGTATCTATGTTTCAAGCAAAATTAAGCAAGATGACAAATGACTCTGAACAGCTAAAGAAATAGGCCAGAATGAAGAAGTGATATTTTTGTATTTGCAAAGATACACAGGGAGGAGAAACAAATCTACACCTGAATTTCTTAACCATCCTGGAATGCCAGAATTCCTTAATTTAATACAATTCTTGATTTGCCACCCTTTGACTTTAAACTAAAGAATAACACAATAATTATGGTAGCACACAATTTGGATAGTTTAGAAATTACAGTGGAACCATACGCATGTTATTTTAGCAGCTCTGTGAAGGATAAACAAGAGTTAGTAGTTGAATTCATGCCAGAATTTCTTAGTTCATCTGTAATTGCTGATTTGCCACTCCATGGCTTAAAACTAAGGAATAGCACAATAAATATGTTATGACTTAATTTAGACATTTCAGAAATTATATTAGAATAAAAAATGTTTTATTTTAGTATCTTTAAAGGATAAACAGGAAGGAGGAATTGTATTCAAACCAGAATTCCTTAACTCAACTTCAATGGCTCTATTTGCCACCCTCCAACTTGAAACTGAAGAATAGAAGAATAATTATGTCAGTGCATAATTTAGATATTTCAGAGGGCATAGGCAGTAGAAGATTCCTGGCTGTTTTTGAATTATATAACAGCATCATTAAAGCAAAAATGTAACCATTAGAGAAAAGCTGGGAAAGAAGTTTTTTTGTATCTATGATGTAATTCAAAATTGTACACAATTTTGAATGAATCCAAACAACTAAACAAAACATAGAAAAATGTCTGAGGTAATGATGTAAGAGAAAGAATCAGAGTGACATCTATGGCTTGAAGACATGCAGCAATAAGCATCAAGCCTCACAACAAATCCCAAATAAAAATAACCCACAAAGAAATCTACAGTTAGAGAATGAGTGACTGGGATGATCATATCAAAATTGTAAACAAAAGCTGTGGTTAGAAGACAGCAGCAGTGATAATCAAAACAAATCTCAGGAGAAAACAACTATAAAAAGGATGATAATATGATACATTAACAGGAAGCAGGATTAAAATTCATCCCCTGACTTCTTAATTCAATCAAAATAAAACATTATGGAATGGTCACATGCTTTCTTTGGCCAAGGACCCTCTTTTTCACTCTAATCAAACAAAGTGCTAGCTGCTAATTTAATTTAAATGCTAGCTTAGCTTTATATTAATAGGAATGTTAATGTGCTTACCATCCTTAGACAGACGGTCTAGGCTATATTTCCCAAATATAAATACTCACATCTGGCAAACTTAAAAACCTCTTGTTGCTAATGCATAGATACAGCCCAAACTTGCATACCCTTTCTTCTTCCTGTACACAGTACACATATAGGCTACAACCGTTCATGTGCTAAACAATATCTTTACTGATAAAGATTATAATTAAACAGTTTTACCATGTTGCAAAAGAAATAGAAACAACATTCCTCAAAGTAACTAACAGCTACATAAAAAGGACCTTCATAGACTATGAGAAGATTAGAATAGATCTCAGCAACAAATCCTTGGGATGTTGTCTGAATTGGTTCCCTAGAACAATAACAGCAATGCTTCAAAGGAATACTGCTAAGCAAAGCTGAACAGTAGACTTTGAGCAAGCTCATTCCAAAACCACAAACACTACCAACAATGACAAAAGATATTAAGAAGGAAATCAACCAAAAATGGAAAAAATTCAAAATGTATCCATCCCCAGAAAACTAAGAAAAATTCTCAAAGAGTAGGAACAGACTTAAAAATTTGACATGCAATTTGTATACAAGCTTTCAATCTAAGCTTGCAGATCAAGCTAAGACAAACCCTAAGAATTTCTGGCAGTATGTCTCTAGCCAAGACCATAATAGACAAGGCATCTGAAAACTGGTAACAGAGATAGGTTACCATTCAAAGCCAGACAATTATCAGCCTATTAGCCTGACTTCAGTTGTTGTTAAAAAACTTAAGCACATAGTTAATGATTCAATCCTTTAGAATTTGATGACCAACAAGATCTTGTCACCCAAGCAGCATGGCTTCCAGTCATGGAAATTAGTTGAAACAACTCTTTTGGAATCAGTCAAGGAAATCACTGATCTAATTGACCAAGGACATCCAGATCACCTGCTGTTGCTGGACTTTGACAAGGTGTTTGGCAAGGCTCCTTATGGTCAATAGTACTCCAAAATATCCACTGTTGGCATCAATCAGGCTGTTGTAGACTGGCTAATTTAATTTGTTACAAATTGCAAGCAGAAAGTTTGCTTATTTGCTACAGATGGCCAACAAACTTACTCTGACAAGGCCAAAGTAATGATCAAAGTACCAGAGGGTACTGTACTGGGTCCAACTCTCTTTCTGATTTATATCAATGAAATTTTTAACCATATAAACAATGGCATGCACCTGTGTGCTAGTGATGCCAAACTTGTTGGTATTGCATACCTTCAAGGTATTCAGAATGACAGATGAACAACAAAATTGGACCCAAGACTTGCTTCTCCAAATCAACATAGGCAAATACTCTGTTTTACACTTTGGACCTAATAGCCCAGTGGCTAACTACACAATCTTTGACCCCACCACAAAATTAAGAGAGCAATTAGAAACTGGAGCAGAAGAAAGGGATCTTGGTGTCATCATTGATGATAAGTTTGAATTTCATAGCCATATTCAGCATGCTGCTTCCTGTGCCTAAAATGGTAGTCCTAAAATGGACTATTAATAGCAGACAAGGATCTATATTTATACAACTATATAAAGCTCTCGTCAGACCCCATCTTGATCATGGCATGTGTCTTGTTGGTCCTTTTTATTGACAAGATTTGAGACTTATTGTTTTACATGTGCCCTCAAATGTACAGAGATAAGCAACAAAATGTGTGAGAATCTTTCATCAACCTCATATGAGGACCACCTCACGTACCTCAAACTGCCCACTTTAGTTTATAGACGTTAGTGCAGCAATATGATGCTTACTTACAAGCTGTAGAATGAAAAGTCGGGAATTTTTGGCAGCAATCTTAGTTCCAGCTAGCTTAACACAAGAGGACACTCCATGAAGCTACCAGTGTCAAGCTCCCAATCAAGAACTTGCCAATCATTCTTTTTGTGAAGATTCATAAACCACTGGAATCAATTAAAAGATTCCAGTACCAGTGCTCCCTCCATCCAGTCCTTCTAAAACCAACTTGACAAGGAGTGGGAGAAGAAGCAGTGGATATTCGACAGGCAGTCATCAACTCAAGAGCACTACAGGTCTGGAAGACTTTAAAGCTCTATGATAGATTAAGGTGGTTTGTAGATTACATTAAAAAACTGTACTTTATTAACTGAAAGCAAGGAACAACATTAACACTTAAAATGAACAGGAAATATTCTTTACATGAGGGGTCTTCCCCCTTGTTCATACTTTTAATACCTCATTCTATTATAAAGTATCATTGTGTAATATACTATAAAATCTTTTCATAGCAGTTGTTCTGTTATAAAGTCTTATTATAGCAATAAATAAAGTCATTCTATTTTATAATGTCTTTAGTCGGACTTTTTAGTCCACCATATTTATATAAGAAGAAAACTAAAATGTCATAAGCATAACTTGATCTGTGTTGCTATATAGTATAATAACGTATTAAAAATTAATAGGTATTACTTTACTTAGGCTATTCTGTAATATTATGTTGTATAAAGTCATCTGTATGACTTTTTATTGTTTTCTCTATATGTAGAAGTGGTGCAGTATAATATCTTCCATAGGATATTTCAATGCATCATCCCTTGTTCTATATGCTATTAAGATTTACTCAGATTTTTATTCAGATACAAGAAAAAACAAATTGACATACAATCTGCCTAATAGTACAATGCAAATGTAATTATAAAAATACTTTGTAATAATTAGGGACTAAAATTTCATTTTACAGCCTTATCACATGCATAGTTTAAATATACTTCTCCAGTTGAAGAGATACTAGAACTTAGATTATCTCCATATTGATAGGGAAACTAGTCACAAGAATTTGGCCCTATAAACTGCAAATTTGAGAGTTTCTAGAACCTCTTTCCCAGTGAAAGGAATTCCACCAACTTTCCTAAAACTTGTGTTCAATAATGTAATATTGGATAACGGTCCCTCTACTTTGTGTGGACTGTGAGACTTAATGTATAGAAGTAAATTTGGCATCATTTGTGGATGTAACCTCTAAACCTAGGACATTATGCACATAGCTTTTCAGAAGTCCTAAGCCAATTGGCAATCTTTTAATTTTTTGCCAAAGCTGTGTCAAAATTATACTTAAAATTGTTTGTGTCTGAGGAAAGGGGTTTGAATCCTGGTGTTGTTGGTTATTTATTTTGGAGCAAGAGTCAGTGGCATAATTCTGCATGTTTAGCTGGAGTCAAACCAGCTCTAATTGGCCTCTTGAGAAATTGGAGAAAGTAAAGAGAAAGGGTGTACAAAAACAAAGGATGGCTGGCCCTCAACCTCTCATTGCACTTTCTAGCTGTAAAGCTATGAAACGGAAATCAGCACTGCCAGTAGGAACTGTAAAGTCCAATGCCAGTTCCTTTACCTTCATCTTTAGTTTAATTTGCAATGCCATTGAAAGTGGACATAAACATTTTTTTTCTGAGTGCTGTAATGAAGAGGGGGGATCAGGGAATTGAAAAATAGGTATAGAAAAGTTACAGAAGTAGAATTTAAGTTGCAAGACTAGGAAATCCAGACAGGGAGTAAGCAGGTATGGAAAAAGTTCCAAAGCTGCCAGTAGCAGAATTAAATGGAATCTCAAAATCCACTAAAAATGTAGCAGAACAACCTGTGTTTTGACAGCTTTTCTTTGAGTCAAGAGTATTTTTATATGTAAAAATGACATTTTCAGAAAAAATCTGCCAACCAATTTGAAAACTGCCATGTAGTATTGGTACTTTCTACCCCACTTTTGCATGGGGAAGAGTAAGATACATACATCAGATTCTCTTGAGGTGCCCTCTGAGGTCTTTTTTGCTCTAGAAATAATTCAAATAAATTCCTTTTAAATAAATAGAGTTTTTGAATTTAAATTACCTGTTCAGAGGAAAAGTCCCCCCCCCCAATAGCAGCAAATGGGTGTTTTCCAGCAAAGGTTTTTATGGGGAGGGGGTACGAAAGAAACGTTAAAAATCAAATCAAAAATGTTAAATTGATATCTATTTCCTTACGGTTTCTGGGAATTTTTCTGGTCGACGCTGTGATTATGAAAGTAAAGAAAAACACAAAAACCCCAAAATGAGTAAAGAAAATTTCTGTAGAGGAGGAGGACTTTCCCTTCCTCATCCACACCACCACCTCAACATTGCAGAAACATTGGAGTGTGCTCATTGGGTCAGAAATTGAGAGTTCTTGTCCTTTGCGTGGGGTCTGTCAAGGGCTATATTCTTGGGGGTATTTTCTGCAGGGAGTGGGTATTTTCCAGGCAAATTTTATAGTAAAAATTTCGTGTCAAACAAAGCATGTTCAATGCTGTTAAAAACCAAAAAAGAACAGAAACGTCTAACAATAAGAAAAAAAGGGATCGTGACTAATCAAGTGAAGAAGAGATGCTGAAAATCAGAATTGTTTGTCATTAAAACTAATATTAAAATCTAACCTCTATTAGGATGAACTCTTATCACCTTAATTTGGTTGGAGTAGCTTAAATACTTTGGTTTGCTTTTTTTGTGCGGGAGGGTCAATTGTTTTTGGTTTTCCTTTAAAAAAATGTTTGATCTCTTTTTGCATTATTCTTGTTGTTCCATTCTTCTAGTTTCGAATTGCTTTTTATGGCACTTAGTATATACCAAGTGACATATAGCAATCACAAATTCTGTTGGTCTGTCTGTCCTGGTTTTGCTAGTTTAGGCACTTCCAGATAAGCGAGGACGATAAAATTTGGCGGGTGTATCAGGGACCTGACCAGATTAAATTAGAAATAGTCGTTTCCCTAATTCGATCATCTGGAGGCGGAGTGGGGGATGGTTAATTTGGAAAAAAAATAGAAAACATAACGTATTTTTAACTTACAGACGGATGATCGGATCTTAATAAAAATTGATATTTGGAAGGATATCGTGTCTCAGAGCTGTTACTTTAAATCCCAACCGGATCTGGTAACATTGAGGGGAGTTGGAGGGGGAAACCTAAAATCTTGGAAAATGCTTAGAGTGGAGGGATTTGGATGAAACTTGGTTGGGAAGATAATCACAAATCCTAGATACATGATTGACATAACTGGAACGGATCCACTCTCTTTGGGGGAGTTGGGGGGGGGGGTTAATTCTGAAAAACTATAAAAAAAATTAGGTATTTTTAACTTACAAAGGAGTGATTGGATCTTAATAAAATTTCATATTAAGAAGGACCTCATAACTCAGATATCTTTTTTTAAATCCCAATCGAATCCACTATCATTGTGGGAATTTGAGGGGGGTGGGGGACTGGAAATCTTGGAAAACATTTAGAGTGGAGAAATCAGGATGAAACTTAGTGGGAAGAATAAGCACAAGTCCAAGATAAGTGACTGACATAACAGGACCGGTCCTGCGCTCTTTGGGGGAATTGGGGGGGGAGGGTAATTCAGAAGAATTAGATAAATGAGGTATTTGTAGGCTAACATACAAACAGGTGATCAGATCTTAATGAAATTTGATATTTAGAAGGATCTTGTGCTTCAGTGCTCTAATTATAAATCCTGACCAGATCCGGTGACAATTGGAGGGAAGTTGGAGGGGGAAACCAGAAATCTTGGTTAACGTGAAAATTGAGATAACTTTATCTTACGATTGGGTGAATGAAACTTAGTTTCATCTTAACGAAACTTGATATATAGAAAGATCTTATGTCTCAGATGCTTTATTTTCAATTCGAATTTGATCCGGGGACATAGGGGTTGGAGGGGGAAACAGAAATCCTGGAAATCTTGGAAAACGCTTAGAGTGGAGAAATCAGGATGAAACTTGATGGGAAGAATAAGCACAAGTTCTAGATACGTGGCTGACATTATTAGAACGGATCTGCTGTCTTTGGGGGAGTTGGGGGATTTCCAGTCCTTTGGCGAGTTTGGTCCTTTTGGACGTGCTAGGACGATGAAAATTGGTAGACGTGTCTGGGACATGCACAAATGGCTTGATAACAGTCTTTTCCGAGATTCGATCATCTGGGGGCTGGAGGGAGAGGAGAAAATGAAAAAATGAGGCATTTTCAACTTACAAATGGGTGATCGGATCTTAATGAAATTTGATATTTAGAAGGGCCTCCTGTCTCAGAGCTCTTATTTTAAATCCCTGCTGTATCTGGTGATCTTTGGGGAGTTTGAGGGGGAAACAGGAAATATTGAAAAACGCTTAGAGTGGAGAGAACGAGATGAAACTTGGTGGGAAGAATAAGTACATGTCCTAAATACGTGATTGACATAACCGGACTGAATTCGCTCTCTTTGGGGGAATTGGGGGGGGGGAGGGCAGTGCTTTGGCGAGTTTGGTGCTACAGGATGTCCCTGGACGATGAAAATTGGTAGGTGTGTCAGGGGCCTGCTCAAATTGACTTGGTAAAGTCGATTTCCCCGATTCGACCATCTGGGGGGGGGGGGGTGAAGTGAGAGGAAAAATGAGTTTTTTTTAACTTAAGAGTGGACAATCAGATCTTAATGAATTTTGGTCTTTAGAAGGACCTGGTGTCTTAGAGCTCTTATATTAAATACTAACCAGCATTAAGCCTCTGATTTTCGTTTTAAATCAATCCATTGGTTCTTAGAATTTCGCTAGAGCTCATACCATATAAGCTCTTGGCCAGTGCTTCTACTTTTCAATTTCAATTTCCGCTCTTTTTTTTTAATATCAGTTTTCCCTAAAATTCCCCGTCTTAAGGTTTGATTTCTCCCTATTTTTCTCCTTAGAAAAAAGGAATTATTTTGCCTTACATTTCCGTAAAAAATACACGAAAAAAACATTGCGCAGTATTAAATTCTTCTTTTTTTTTTACTTCAAATAAATATATATATACATCTTTCACACTACCTAGAACACATAAAAGTTGAATTAAGTGTCATATCTGTGCTTCATCGTAAGTAGTGTTTGTATTCGTCGTGAAGCCAGCGACAGCTTTCGGTATGCTGACAGTTGATGAAGTTTTAGCTTCGTTTTTCAACCAGTAATTGATTAGAATAAGTGAGACTCGTGTGATATTCTCAATACTATTTCAGATGTCTATTCTGGTCAATTTCAGGAGATTAAACAAATGCTGAGCTGATACATTGCTGAAGTGTGAAGAGAACATCAGTGATATGCTCTTTGCAATTCTGAGCACTATATTTGGCCACTGCGAGTCTTCAGACTATATATCTTCATCTAGTACTGTTAAACTGACAGGTCTTGAACTTGCGCAGCTCCCAAATAAAGCTCAATGACATCAGTCATTGCCTGTGACCTCTGTTCTACGTTTGTTTTCTGGAGGCTAAATTTTCTCTTAGAACAGGAAATCTCGCAAATAGTAGCCTTAGAGATTTAGGCTTCAAATTCCTTGTATTTCTTGGTTCAATCAAAGCCAAAATTTCGTAAATTTCGTCTTCGAGCTTGAAACGGTCATAGAACTGCTTGATTAGGACTATAGTATTTTCGACAAGACTGGTAGAAGAGATCAATATTATCACTTGGTTCTTGAGCACCTACGAGTTCACGCATTGAATCGGTTGCAGGTATTCCCACATATGTTTGGTCTAAAGGTAGGTACTCACTTTAAAGATTTCTGTAAGCAAACCAACACTGCGAATACAGTCCAGTTTCATGAAGTTTGACGTAATATCATTCAAAAGTGTGCTGAAAGTTGCCTTTAGGGAGGGAAAAAGTAGAAACTCAGATTGGAAAGCTCTGTTAAGTCCGTTGGAATGGCCGAGAGAGTAGTCCACAGCGTTTTGACTCGCCTATAAATTCCAATAAATTCCTATATTTTAATGCACTCCTATAACATCCCTAAATTTTGGCGAAAATCCTATTATTCCTATATTTTCGGCTGAAGAGCACTAAGAACATTGCTCATCATTTGCAATTTTCTGTCTTTTGGTGATGATTGATTATTAGGTACAATTGTTGAGCTTTTTGAACTTATCTAATGCTTTGTGTTGGGCTTAGTAAGCTGCTTCTGCCCGGGCTATGCTGTTGTGTTGACTTAATAGCCTATGTTTTGTTTTTTTCATGTTGGGCCTGTCCGAAATGAGTGAAGATCAGTATATAGGCTAGCAGTCTCTGCTTATTGAGACTGGAGTTTTTGCGACTTCTGTGTTTCCTGACTGAACGCTGGCTGGCTGATGTGAATACGGCCCAGTTATTCAAATGAACTATTCTATGATAGTTGCTAATCGAGGGAAGTACAATAGACTTGCACTGGGTAGGCTATATGCTACATTCTGTGATCAATCTGTCCTTTATCTTTCTGATCTTTATCCTTTTCTAAAGAAAAATGATGTTAATCAGATTTGGACTTTTTATTTCAGATATTGTAAATTTTTAATTTATTTCCCCCCCTTGGTATAGAGGTAAGATAATGGTAAGATAATTTGTAAGTTTGATGTCCCTGATATAAGTGCAAAGTTGGCCCTCCTGAATGGAAGATTGTCGGAATCAGTTTTTTGTCGTTTATTGCCTCATCATCCTTTGGTCCGTCTGTTCGGTTAGTCTCATTGTAGCATAGTGTTTTTATGGCACTTGGTATTAACCATGTGACATACAGCAATCGCAAATTCTGTCGGTCTGTCTGTCTATCGGTCCTGGTGTTGCTACTTTAGACACTTCCAGGTAAGCTAGGACGGTGAAATTTGGCAGGCGTATCAGGAACTGGACCAGATTAAATTAGAAATAGTTGTTTTCTTGATTTGACCATCTGGGGGGGGGGAGTGGGAGGCCTGTTAATTAAAAAAAAATAGAAAAATGAAGTATTTTTAACTTACGAATGGTTGATCAGATCTTAATGAAATTTGATGTTTGGAAGGATATTGTGTCTCAGAGCTGTTATTTTAAATACCGACTGGATCTGGTGACATTGGGGGAGTTTGGAGGGGGAAACCTAAAATCTTGGAAAACACTTACAGTGGAGGGATTGGGCTGAAACTTGGTGGGAAAAATAAGCACAAGTCCTAGATACATGATTGACATAACCAGAACGGATACGCTCTCTTTAGGGTAGTTGGGAGGGTGTTTTATTCTGAAAAATTAGAATAAATGAGGTATTTTAACTTACGAACGGGTGATCGGATCTCAATGAAATTTGATATTTAGAAGGATATCGTGTCTCAAAGCTCTTATTTTAAATCCCGACCGGATCTGGTGACATTGGGGGAAATTTGGGGGAACCTAAAATCATGGAAAACGCTTAGATTTGAGGGATCGGGATGAAACTTGATAATTTATGTGACCAGGCATCCCACGCCATCTACCACAGATCTGATCCCGAGGACTTCCGAATCCTATATTTGGCCTATATTTGGGCCCGGGAAATCCTATAAAAATAGGACAGAGCCTATAATTTAAAATGAACCGACCTGTCCGAGCCCTGAGTCCATGAATTCAAGGTATGGCTTTTTCAACTTGCTTGGTAATGTTGACAAGATTAGGTCATTGGTTGCAGTTTTTTCGTTAAAAATGGTTTCTGTAAAATACTAAGTTAGAACAACCCAATGCTCAATAAGCCTCTTTATGCAGGCCAGTAGGGATAACCAGCGGATCTGTCCTGGTGTAAGAATTGAGAGTGCTTTGCATTGAAATAACTTCTGAAATTCAGCATACTTATCTCGCTTGGAAGTGCTTCTGGATAAGTGGGCATATATATTTGGTGCCAAGTCTTCTAGTGTCTTGGAAACATTTATTTCATATGTATTTCAGCATGTATTTCACATTCATGACATGGGACTTCATGTTTTTATTAGCGTTGAAGCACATCTATTGGCTCCAAACATATTGTTTTTAATATCCGTAGAAAATCCAACAATCTTTTGTGAGAGAATATAGTTATTTTTCAATGACTGGTTTGATGCAGGTAGTCAGACCCTCAGCTGATCCATCACTTCGCTTAACCATGTCTAATACTTCGACATGAAGTTTTAGATATTTCTCACTAAAAAATGAAGTTTTGTCAACAGTACAATATTATCAATCAGTACAAGTCTTGTCAATTATCATAAAGAAAAAGTAGCTTTGAGGAACTCAACTAATTGGTTGTGTTAGCAAAGGAAAATTATGTCGCAAAATGTTTATAGCTTTCTGATTACCGAGAGTGACTCGTGCTAGAGCCTGGTCTTTTGGAAATAATTTTCTTAGGAGACGGATCAAGCTGTCTGCAAGACGTAATGGCAGATTATTTTCTGCCAAAGATATGCAGATGTGCTGTTCAATTTCTTTGGAATTACTGCCTAAAGTCAAAAGTTTTTCAATTCTGCCACTGCCAGCCTTCGTCTCAATTTCATTGCTTGCTTTTATAGCATGTCTGGTGATCTCTTATTTCCCACAATATTCATATTTCAAACAGAACCTACGATATGGTGCATAAGTATTTTATTTGACTTGTTTGACACTTTTATCTATCCAATTTTTAAACATTAGTAGCTGAAGCTACTTGTCAACAAACTTTTGATGGAATTCTTTATTTTGGGAATTTTAAAATCCTTATTTTACTTTAAATATCTCTGAAAATCCTTACTATACCCCAGATTTTTCTTTATCCCTAAATTCAAAATAAGTTTCTCTAAAAGAAGTGATTTCTCCCTAAATTAGGGTAATCTCCCTGGAAGTGGAAGCCCTGCTCTTGGCTCTTCCGACCTCGTCACAAGTGCCATATGAGCTCTTAGCTCTTGTTTTTATTCTTCTTTGTATAAATATAAATGAATAAATAAATCTTAAAACAAGTGGAGCTTAAATTGAATAGGCAAATTAAGCTTAAAACAACCATAAGTATTTTACTAGTGTAGCATAAATGAAACCCAAAACAAATAGAAACTAAATAAACAATCATAGCAAATAAATATACACCATTTACGAACATAAATGAATAAACAAGCCTTAAAATGAATAAAGCTTTAATTAAACCTGCAAAGCAAGATTGAAACGAACAAAAATCAATTCATAAAAAGAATATGGGTACTGCCTCCTACCCTAACTGTAAAAGTCTAAAACCCACTGCGCCATTGCTGCTTTACTGAAAATGGTGCTTTATTACGAGGATTTTCTTACGTACTTATTACAACACTGAAAATAAAAATGGAATTACAAAAAAAATGACATTAAAAAATGAAATTACAGTAAAATCCAATTTTGAACTGATGGGCTTTTTAGCAATTTATATCAGTATATATCACATATTTAGCTCAAGCTTACTTCTTCCCAAAACTGTTCACGACGCACTTAGTTCCACTTGAAACAAGAATTTAACTATTGCCTCATTTTGTAACTTGAAAAATCTAAAGCCTATTGCATCACTGGCGCTTCACTGAAAGCGAATTGTATTACAAATATTCATTTTTTTCCAGTTATTACCGCATTGAAATGAAAATACATATTACGCTATTCAAAGTTTATTTATTCAATATTATTTCTGGTAAAAAGAATTTTATTTTTTCAATTTCATTTATTCCATTAGAATTAAATCTTTTGCTTCCTTATAGTATATTAAATGCTAAATGCATATTAAATGCTTTCAATAGCTTGTGGCAATTAAATGTTTCTCCTTGTACTATAAAAATAGTACATTCAGATGCCTACTGATCCACAAATTTTGGCCCACTACGCCACTGCGTGTGTAGGAGGTTCTGATAGACAACAAGCTGAACATAATCAATAGAATCAGGTTCCAATTCGGGTTTTAGCCTGTTATTAAAATAGGTTTTGACCATAACTGAAGTGAGTCTGTTTACTTGATCATCCATCTCATTACCACACATCATCTCTACCTTCATTTACTCCCATTCAAAGAGATTTATTCTCCTGAATATTAATTTTAGAACCTATTCTTACACTCTGAATTTCAAAACCTCCAAACATTTATTCTTTTTGCTAAATATTTTGATATAAGGATGTCAAATCATCAGCGAAATTTAAGTCTGGGGGAGTTTTACCTCCTGATTTAGCTCCATGCTTTCCCATAGCCTTAGCTGAAGTTCTTTAGGAGTAAGTCCATTGAGATGACCCAAAAATGGGTATAGAACGCAAGGTACTAACCTCATTTCCTACCATTATCCTGTCTCTTTGTCGGAAGATCAAAAATGAGCATAACTATCAAATCAAGAAAATATTTTGAGAAAAAGGAAAAAATTTAAAAATTTTTCTTTTTTATTGTTTTAAAAGTAGAATTGTGACAAAGAGTGAAACTTTAGCTTAAACAGCGGGGTGTTGAGGAGGGGACAACCCCTTCCATATACGGAATAATTTCTCTTCGTTTTAAGTTTTGATCTTGCTCCGTACTTGCAGTTAAAAAAAACTATTTTTTTTATTTAATTCAATGTACAAGCTTGAATTTGCAAATGACTTGGTTCTATGATCAGCGGGTAGAGATATAAATAAAATTTACAGTAATATTAATTTAGTAATTTAGCCTTAAAGGAGTTAGTATTGTTCCCTGGTGTGTTTTCACTGCCTATCTCCAAGGCTAAGACAAATGCAATCATGTTCCACATCAAAAAGTCCACCATGGCAAGTGTTGTATTTACATTATATTTTAAATACATCCCCTCATACCCTAAATTCATCCCAACATCCCCTAAATTTTCGTGAGTTAACTCCTTTGCATACGAGTAAGGATGTAGCGAAAACAACTTTGACTTTTAAGCACTCAATCAATATGGGTCAAATGCTATGATAGTTAATAACTTACGATAATACGTGCTGGATAAAAGACAGATCCGTGTAAAATTGAAGATTGTTTTGTATGGTCAGTAAACTTACTTGACAATTCATGCTGTCACAATCTTTTTAGTTTCTTAAAAGGGGCATTAGAACTTTTGTCTGTCCGAACGAGGCATCTCCCCATTATCTATGACTATTGGTTTAAGATTTTAGTCCCCCCCCCCAAAAAAAAAAATAATAATAATAATAGCGAAAAGATATTAAAGAAAAAAAGAAGAAAATTTAACATTTTTGTTGATAAGTGCTCAAAACCTTTACATAAGAACATAATTCATAATTTCAACATAAGAACAGGTAGATGTTCTTTGGCTCGTATATTTTTATAGGTTACTTCAAATTAGCAAATTTTATATATTTGCAGGCACCATAAGAATAGGATTTTCTTAGTGTTACATGTTTTATTTTTACCAAAGCCTTTTCTAGAATTTTGGTTACTGTTTGTCTGTGTTGTTTCTCGAAGTTTGTTACCGTAAATGGTTTGGAATAATTAGTAAGAAATTAGGTTTCTATGTTTTAGTCTCATATTACAGTAAATCCTTTCAAAAAGATACTATATGAGCACTAATTTTGGGTTCTCTATCTTTTTTATATCTTAATTCTAATTCAGGGGTCCCTGGGAATGATGTATTGAAAAATGGGCTTCTTTTGACTAGTTTGCAATTGTCTTTGAAACACATATTGCAAACGTTTGATTTTTATTTTTAGCTAACCTAATTGAAATGATACAAGGCACTCAAGAAGAGAACGTGAATACCGAGTATTCAAAAAGGAAAAAGATACTCCACTTCAGTGACGGGACTTTAGAGGTAGATGAAGATGAAATTGACATGGACTCTGTTATTGTGGAAGAGGCTGTTAACTCATTTCAAGAAAACATAAATATTGTAAGCCATGTTCAGTTTTCTTAGCCAACAATTGTGGGGGAATGTTTCTAGTTTCTTAGGTTTGTTTCCTTGGGGGTGGACCTAGAAGTTACTTTATCTATTATGTTTCATTACTTGATAATTTTACTTTAGAAGTTGTTTTAGTGGGGGAAGGGTGATTACATCTTGGTGGGATATCTTGAGTGTATACTGTATATAAAATACAATTATCTTAGCCTATTGAAACATATTAACTAGTGCTAGCCTTGTCTTTCTCTGTAGGAAGATGTATTTAAAATAAAATCTGGAGTACACCTGTACAGTTGTACAAAATTTCGGTCTTTTAGGTCTTCCCTCCTAAAAGTTTTAAATAAAATATTTTTGAATTTGAAAGCGTGACGTTTGGACCTGAAAATTGCTGTTTGAGCTGTAATCACCCAAAAAAAGAAAAAAGACCCTATAAATGTGCTTCCGACAAGTTTCAAAAATGTTTTCCTGACTTTTTGTTATATTCGACAGCCATCTATCATTTGTGCATGCTAAATGGTCCCTATATGCTAGATACGCTCTCCCAACTTTATCCTAAGACACAGTTTTTTATTACTCATGATCAGCTAGGGATTTAGGGACTTACTCTTAATTAGCGAAATTTAATTCACTAAAAATTATTAAAATTGTAAAATGGCTATGATGTAGCACACAATAATAACTATGTATTTCACATAACGTTTTAATTTTAATCAATGTTGATGTTTAATTGTTTTGAAGTCACTGATTTCACATATGTAGCTACAATTGCAATTTGGTTATTATAACACATTGCAGTTTTTAAACTACATGTGACTCAAAAAGATTCCAATTTCCGCGATAGCTTTAAATAAAGATAAGCATGTTACACGAAACGGGGTTTATAGTAACAATGTTCTTTCTAAGTTGCTTTTAAGTCAATAATTACAAATATCAGGCCAGGAACATAATTTGAGTGTTCTTATATATAGCACATAACTGTGTATAGCATGTCTATTTACAAAAGTCTTTCAATTTTTTCCACAATTTGAGCTTGAGAGTTGTTGCACCTGTTGAATATAAGTCTGTCGGTAATGTTATAATTAAGAAGTCAGAAGTTTAAAAAATATGCGAATTTTCAACATATAGTGTTGGATTTCCTCCAGAGTTGCCTTTTGAAGAATGTTTGAAATCCTACAAATTGTGGTGTTCTATTTAAGTAGAACAAATTTGGAGGACATCCCATCGCCCTTTGTACTCCCAGATGTTCTAGTAGCTCTTCTTGGAACTTGGTCAAAATTTAATGACAGGCATATTAATAAAAGTCTCCTATGAATTTAAAAATGCCTTCGGGGATGACATGGTGTCTTTTGTGCTAATAGGAAGAGTTTTGAATTATGCTGATAACTGTTTTTATGACAGGGTCTTCAGAATCCGATTTTATGGTGGATCGCTTTTTTTTTACAGAATACTAATGTAACTCCTTGTTTAAATTTTATAGAGGCATTTTCAGTCTGTTTAATGAAGAGACCCCAAGCGGGGTCATGGGTCTGAAGCTTTTTCTCTCTCTCCAATTGATATTGTAACTCTGTCAACTCAAGAGTATTCAGCATTTTGTAGGGTTTAGTCCTAAAGGACTAACTGTTAATTATTGAAAACTATTTTTATTCTAAAGAATTTTAAAATTCGAAGGTCAAAGAAATTGAGGTCTGCAAAAAGCATTCGTAATATCCCGAATAATTTACTTATGATCATCATAGCTATTACTAATTTTCTATAAATAAAAGTTTATGTAGGAGTAAATCATTTTATTAGACAGTGAAAAAAAACAGTAAAAAAAAATAGGCTACTGGTTATTTTGATCCCATATGTAGTGATTGTTTGTTTTTGTTTTTTCACAGTCTAATAAAAGGATTCACCCCGGTTTGAACTGTTATTTAGAGTCATTGAAAAGCAGCGTCGTCTTTGAAAATACCTACACCATTTCTCTGATATTAAAAAACGTCAACAGAAATTGATATTTCACATTATTTGGTAGATTGAATAAAAAAAACAGTTTTTTTTTTACTAAAAGTAAGGAGTGACATTAAAACTTAAAACCAACAGAAATTAATCCGTGTATAAAAGGGGCTGTTCCCTCCTCAATGCCCCACTCTTTACGCTAAAGTTTGACTCTTTTTCTTATCTATACTTTTTAAAATAGAAAAAGAATTTAGCGTAAAGAGCGGGGCGTTGAGGAGGGAACAGCCCCCTTCATATACGGATTAATTTCTGTTCGTTTTAAGTCTTAAAGTCGCTCCCTACTTTCAGTTAAAAACAAATTCATTTTTTTTTTAATTTAATTTCCGAACGTTTTTGGATTAATACATGTTTTGATTTTGGATCTCTGCACAGGAATAATTTAAACGAAATTTGCATATTGATTTTTTTTGGCTAAATGGCTTTATCATAGTTTTAATTGGACGACTTTGATAAAAAAGGAGCGGGAGAGGAGGCCCAGTTGCCCTCCAACTTTTTGGTTACTTAAAAAGGCAACTAGAACTTTCGATTTTATACGAACGTTTTTATTAGTAAAAAAAAAATATATATAACTTACGAATTAACTTACGTAACAAACTTCTATATTCGTACTTTTTTTTATTACATATATATGAGGGGGTTTGTCCCCTCGTCAATACCTCGCTCTTTACACTAAAGCTTAAATTTTGTCCCAATTCCTTAAGAATGACCCCTGAATTACAAAGGCCGTAGAATAAATAGTTGAAATTACTAAAAATACTTTAGCGTAAAGAGCGAGGTATTAGAAGGTGAACCCCATATGCGTAATAAATTCTGTTAGTTTTAAGTTTTAATGCTGCTTTTTACTTTCAGTTGAAAAAACTTTTTCATATTTATTTTTTCATTGTTTTTTTTTAAATAATGTTAGAAAATCCTATACTTCCTTCATAGAAGCCCCTTCCCTCAACCCCTCCTCCTCCAACCAAAAAAATCCCCCTGAAAACTTCTGTACACTTCCCAATAACCATTACTATATGTAAACATTGGTCAAAGCTTGTAACTTGTAGCCCCTCCCACGTGGATTGTGGGGGAGTAAGTCGTCCCCAAAGATATAGTTATTAGGTTTTTCGACTATGCTGAATAAAATAGCTATCACAGAATTTTGATCCGGTTACTTTGGGAAAAATGAGCATGGGAGGGGTCTAGGTGCCCTCCAAATTTTTTGGTCACTTAAAAAGAGCAATAGAACTTTTAATTTCCGTTAGAATGAGCCCACTCCAGACATTGTAGGACTACTGGATCGATACGATCACCCCTGGGAAAAACAAAAAACAAATTAACACGCATCCGTGATCTTTCTTCTAGAAAAAAAATACAAAATTTCACATTTTTGTAAATATGAGCTTGAAACTTCTACAGTTGGGTTCTCTGATACACTGAATCTAATAGTGATATTTTCGTTAAGATTCCATGACTTTTAGGGGGCCTTTTTTCTAAAATAAAACACATTTTTTCTGGCTCGTAACTTTTGACGGATAAGACTAAGCTTGATAAAACTTATATATTTAAACGCAGTATTAAAATGCAATTCTTTTGATGTAACTATTGGTATCAAATTCCGTTTTTTAGAGTTTCGGTTATTATTGAGCCGGGTCGCTCCTTACTACAGTTCGTTACCACGAACTGTCTGAAAAAATAACTACTGATAACTACTACCCAGACGTCATCCTATTTAGGATGGATTGAGGCATTGATATTTGTGAGGTCAGCAGGGTAGCTGTGTCGTAGGATGTTTTTGGAGCGTCCTCTTCTTCTATTACCGCATGGCTGCTGCTGAAGGACGACCTTCAGTTGTCAATTTTTGGGCTTGCAGATCAAGTGACCGAAGTATTTCCACTTCTTGTAATTGATCACTACGGATATCAGTGCCTGATATGTCTTCTGTCGTACAGTGGCGTTTGTTACTTTTTGGAAACAGTGGATATTTAGATTGCGCCTTAAATATATGTTTTCGAAAAGAATATTCTTTTTATGTTGTTGATCTAATTGCCAAGTTTCAGAACCACAGCAAAGTGTTGAGAGGACATTGCTGCTGGACAACCTTAATAACAAGTATATTCTAGAAGAAGTAGGAGGGTGAAACCCTGTACCGAAAAATATTTATATAGATATTTCATACACAATAAAGCTACATAATATCGTGATCCCGAAGCAAAAATATCTATACGTCTATTATCATTTCTAATTCCATCGTATCAATCTGTTTCCAAGGTTTACTTACCATGCAACCTCACACGTCACTCAGGTTTCAATTGACGAATGAGTAATTCCTTGGTAATTGACACAAGAACATTTTGTTAACAGAACATTTTTGTCACAAGTTAGAAGCGAAATTTAAGCAAACAAAACAAGCATCCAGGAAAATAGCAAGGCAAATTCAGATGTTAAATCAACAGAAATTACTATGAATTAGAAAGTTAAACCTAGAAAAAACAAAGTAATCTATAACAAACCTAAAATTCAAATAAAACGAAAGATCAAATTATTACTGACAGATATTACTATAAGCCCGTCTGATTACACCGATTCTCCCTCTGGTATCCCACAAAAGGCTACAATATGATTTTTTATTTATTTATTCATTTATAATTCACAAATGAACATAGACAATGACACTATAAAGTGGTGAAAAAAAAACAAAAACAAACAACACAACAATATTATAACCAAAATATCATACAATATCAAAATATCATACAATATCATAATCAAACCTTTAAGCATTACATGCAAGACCATCATAATCAACACAACGCATAATAAAAAGACAACATAGCACAACAACAGTAATATTGCTAAGAGCAAAAATAACTTAACCAATATCATATTGGACAAAGCAAACTAGGAGGTAGGTAACAGAAATAACTATTTGAATTCCAGATCCTCTATGTTACATACTCGTTTGAAATTTCAAAATTGGCTCTTTATTTATGTTAGTAAAAATATATCTTTTTACTTATAATTTATTCTAGCTTTTAAATATCTCTTTTATTTAATTACTGGTCCTGAGATCAAACAGTTCGTGGTAACGAACTGTAGTAAGGAATATAATCTTAACAAAAATCATACCATCAGATTCAGCATATCAGAGAACCCTACTGTAGAAGTTTCAAGCTCCTATCTACAAAAATGTGGAATTTTGTATTTTTTGCCAGAAGGCAGATCACGGATGCGTGTTTATTTGTTTTTTTTTGTTTTTTTTTTCCCAGGGGTGATCGTATCGACCCAGTTGTCCTAGAATGTTGCAAGAGGGCTCATTCTAACGGAAATGAAAAGTTCTAGTGCCCTTTTTAAGTGACCAAAAAAATTGGAGGGCACCTAGGCCCCCTCCCACGCTAATTATTTTACCAAAGTCAACGGATCAAAATTCTGAGATAGCCATTTTATTCAGCGTAGTCGAAAAACCTTATAACTATGTCTTTGGGGACGACTTACTCTCCCACAGTCCCCATGGGAGGGGCAACAAGTTACAAACTTTGACCAATGCTTACATATAGTAATGGTTATTGGGAAGTGTACAGGCGTTTTCAGGAGGATTTTTTTGGTTGGGGGAGGGGTTGAGAAGAGGGGGATATGCTGGGGGAACTTTCCATCGATAATTTGTCATGGGGGAAGAAAATCTCCATGAAGGGAGCGCAGGATTTACTAGCATTATTTAAAAACACAATGAAAAAATAAATATGAAAAAGTTCTTTCAGCTGGAAGTAAGGAAGAGCATTAAAACTTAAAACAAACAGAAATTATTACCCATTTGAGGGGCTCACCTCCTCCTAATACCTCGCTCTTTACGTTAAAGTATTTTTAGTAATTTCAACTATTTATTCTACGGCTTTTGTGATTCTGGGGTCATTCTTAATGAATTGGGACAAAATTTAAGCTTTAGTGTAAAGAGCGAGGATCTGACAAGGGGGCGAACCCCCTCATATATGTAATAAAAATATGAGAATACAAAAGTTCTTTACGTAAGCTAATTTATAAGTTACGTAAATCTTTTACTAATACAAATATTCGTAAAAAATTAAAAGTTCTAGTTGCTTTTTTAATTGACCAAAAAATCGGAGGGCAACTAGGCTTCCTCCCCCGCTCTTTTTTTCTCAAAATCATTCGATCAAAATTATGAGAAAGCCATTCAGCCAAAAAAAATATGCAAATTTCGTTTTAATTATTCCTCTGCGGAGAGCCAAAATCAAAACATGTATTGATTCAAAAACGTTCAGAAATTAAATAAAAAAAACAAGTTTTTTTAACTGAAAGTAAGGAGCGACATTAAAACTTAAAACGAACAGAAATTACTTCGTATATGAAAGAGGCTGCTTCCTCATCAACGCCCCGCTCTTTACGCTAAAGTTTTTTACTGTTTTAAAAAGAAGAATTGAGAGACAGAGTCAAACTTTAGTGTAAAGAGCGGGCCGTTGATGAGGAAGCAGCCTCTTTCATATACGAAGTAATTTCTGTTCGTTTTAAGTTTTAATGTCTTAGCGTTTTAAGTTTTAAGTAACCAAAACTCTAAAAAATGGAATTTTGATACCAATACCTACATCAAAAGAATCGCATTTTAATGCTGATTTTAAATATATAAGTTTCATCAAGTTTAGTCTTACCCATCAAAAGTTACGAGCCTGAGAATATTTGCGTTATTTTAGAAAATAGGGGGAAACGCCCCCTAGAAGTCACAGAATCTTAACGAAAATCACACCATCAGATTCAGCGTATCAGAGAACCCTACTGTAGAAGTTTCAAGCTCCTATCTACAGAAATGTGGAATTTTGTATTTTTTGCCAGAAGGCAGATCACGGATGCGTGTTTATTTGTTTTTTTTTTGTTTTTTTTTTGTTATTTTTCCCCAGGGGTGATCGTATCGACCCAGTTGTCCTAGAATGTTGCAAGAGGGCTCATTCTAACGGAAATGAAAAGTTCTAGTGCCCTTTTTAAGTGACCAAAAAAATTGGAGGGCACCTAGGCCCCCTCCCACGCTAATTATTTTACCAAAGTCAACGGATCAAAATTCTGAGATAGCCATTTTATTCAGCGTAGTCGAAAAACCTTATAACTATGTCTTTGGGGACGACTTACTCCCCCACAGTCCCCATGGGAGGGGTAACAAGTTACAAACTTTGACCAATGCTTACATATAGTAATGATTATTGGGAAGTGTATAGGCGTTTTCAGGAGGATTTTTTTGGTTGGGGGAGGGGTTGAGAAGAGTGGGATATGCTGGGGGAATTTTCCATCGATAATTTGTCATGGGGGAAGAAAATCTCCATGAAGGGAGCGGCTCAATAGTAACCAAAACTCTAAAAAATGGAATTTTGATACCAATACGTACATCAAAAGAATCGCATTTTAATGCTGATTTTAAATATATAAGTTTCATCAAGTTTAGTCATACCCATCAAAAGTTACGAGCCTGAGAAAATTTGCGTTATTTTAGAAAATAGGGGGAAACGCCCCCTACAAGTCATAGAATCTTAACGAAAATCATACCATCAGATTCAGCGTATCAGAGAACCCTACTGTAGAAGTTTCAAGCTCCTATCTACAAAAATGTGGAATTTTAAATTTTTTGCCAGAAGGCAGGTCACGGATGCGTGTTTATTTGTTTTTTTGTTGTTTTTTTTTCCCCAGGGGTGATCGTATCGACCCAGTTGTCCTAGAATGTTGCAAGAGGGCTCATTCTAACGGAAATGACAAGTTCTAGTGCCCTTTTTAAGTGACCAAAAAAATTGGAGGGCACCTAGGCCCCCTCCCACGCTAATTATTTTACCAAAGTCAACGGATCAAAATTCTGAGATAGCCATTTTATTCAGCGTAGTCGAAAAACCTTATAACTATGTCTTTGGGGACGACTTACTCTCCCACAGTCCCCATGGGAGGGGCTACAAGTTACAAACTTTGACCAATGCTTATTATTGTCAGGAACGGTAAGTATAGAATGTTAAATTGGATTTAATTTCTGACTTATTTTGTTTTTGTTTTTTTTTGCTTTATTTCATTCTCATTCCACCACCTTCAATATGAATGGTTTTTGTGTTCGTTTTATTCAAAAAATGAAGTTAGTCCTTATATATTTTTTCATTGCATTTAATAAGCATAAGCATTTATAGTTCATTTTGTAGTCTGTTATCCGGGGCTAATTGACTTAAAATGAAAAGTGCAGGCACCAATATACCTTATTTACTTGTTAATGTGAACGTAAATAAAAGAAATAACCTATTTTTCAAAAAGATAAACCTTTCATGATATAATCCCTTCATCAAAAATATTAAAAGGGCTTCAGCGACAATAAAAACAAATATCTAGACCAAGGAAAATAAATTTTCTTAGATTAATAATACACATTATCCATTTAATGAGAGATAATCTAAAAAAAATATGGCTGCTACCATGGCAAGCAAAATACATGGTTCATAGTTAGTTGTGTAATTTAGGGAATAACTAAAATTTCTCTAGCTTTACCAGTTCTTTTATTTTTCGATGCTGAGTAACTAGCAAGATTTCTTTATTCCATAGGATTTGCCAAATTTAAGAATGGTCTTGGATGTATAGACCAGGTCTGGCTTATAGACCAGAACTTTCAAGTTTCGCTGCTCTGTAGATTTTCATTTATTGATCGATCTAAAGAGAAACTAGATCTGCGTTGCATGGGCAACGTGAGGTGTTGTGGCAACCTTTGTGCGGCTTCGCCGAGTAAAGGTTGCGAGAGCAACACTTTGGTTTTATTTCCTCGCTTCGATTAAACGCTGAAGTTGTTAATCTGTAAGGATCTTAAAATAAATACTAGGTACACCAGCTCTCAAAAGTTATAAATCCCTCATTGCAACTAGCAAAAGTTGCAAACCCCTCATCGCTGAAGATGATTGTAGCCTAACAGCCGATTATTACTTACAAGTCCCCTACATGTCTTACCACTGGAACCAAATTGGTCTTGCCATCAAATGCACCGGAAACCAATAAAAGGTACACAAACTACCAAAAGTTGCGAACCCCTCATTGCCAAAGATGATTATGAGCTAACAGCCGACTGTTGCATAAAACTCCCCTATATGTCTCACAATTGGTCTTGGCCTATTTTTAGTTTCAGTGTTTACCTTACTACTGAAGTGGTCAACGCCTTTAAATTTTTAAACTGATATGTCTCATGAAGGAATTTTTCTACCATAAAATGGATGACATATACTTTGATCAGCTCATCAAGAGTTATCGACTGCCACCAAAAAAAATATAGCTGTCTTAGTTCAAAAGTTGACTTTTTTGCCGTAGGCCAAGTTTCTAACGGCATCATTTAGAGAGGAGCAAAGAATAAACACTAATTTCTTTAGTAATGAGAAAACTTTTAAAGTTTAAGAGGCACGTGTGATAGCATTTCTGTATCGGCCTATTTTTAGTTTCTGTGTGTACCTTACTACTGAAGTTGTCAACCCTTTAAACTTCCAAACTGGTATGTCTCAAAGGAATTTTTCTACCAAAAATTGACAACGTGTATTTAATCAGCTCATCAAGAGCTATCGACTGCCGTCGAAAAAAAATCTATCTGTCTTAGTTCAAAAGTTGACTTTTTTGCAGTAGGCCAAGTTTCTAACGTCATTACTTAGAAAGGAGCAAAGGATAAACTCTAATTTCTTTAGCACTGAGAGAGAGAAAAAACTTTAGCAAAGTTTAAAAGGCATTTCTGATACCATTTCTGTACCGCAATCCCAAGTGTTAAAAACCGAATGATAAACTCAGTTAAAACCACGAACAGAAATGGGTAGAAACAGAAGCAAAAACCATCCTTTTTGGCCCCAGGCAACCTATCTTGGCTAGATTAGCTTTAATATGTTCCTTGCTTGAGTGTGATTTGAAGTTTTTTTGTTTTATTTTAAGCGTTCTTTTTCTTTTCTAATCAGTTTTGTTTATGAAAATCGTCATCTCAGCGCAAGATCACACTGTTAGATCGGCTTTTATATGTAGCTTTTCTAGGTTGGTTGCAGATTCGGATTATTTCTGCTTTATTTTCAATCATCTATGTATGAGTTAACATGGTCAGATTTGCTTTTTTATCCGGCTTTTCTTAGTTTGGAGTTTTTCTTGCGTCATTTTTAAGGAATTTTTTTTTTCTAGTTAATCTTAGTTTGTAAAATTCCTGATTTCAGCATGCTCTACCATGGTCAGATTGGATTTTACATATGGTTTCTCAAGCTGGCTCTAAAACTTTAGCAGCATGTGACTACGCTGGTGGAGCTCTGGCGGACTTTTTTGGAATTACATCCCCTAAATATTACTTAGAAATGGAAGCTGCTAAAGAGATGATGAAAGAAGAGGTTATTAAATTTCAATTATTCTGTTTGTGACAAGTTGTTTTCTTCTGCGTGATTGTCTCAACTGTAAGGCTGTTACCTATAACATACTAACCATACTTTTTTACCATGATATTTTTGTTACATTTACCTTTAGTTTCTGCATTAGTTCGTGAAATGTTGGAGATACTCTTTTAACCGTGCTTGCTTGATTTTGCTAATTTTAGGGTACTGTTTATATCTGTATTTCTTCGGAACCCATAGTTCCTTTGGCGAAAAGAAAAAAAAATGCAAAAGGAGACATTTAACTGCTATTCAAGCTGTTTATGTTTCTGTTTTTCAAGATGTGGGGCTTAAAGTCTCCAGTGTAGGATTTGGATGATGGTGATTTCAATGGTCAGCTTTTTTCAATCCCTTGCTGTTTTAGGGAGTTTGAATTTTCTTTTTTTCAAATTTTTCAGTGATTCCTTACGCACCAGACTCATTATCGATATAGACCTATATAACAATAATCCTTCCTGAATTAGTTTTAAACAAAAAATTTTCATACTTCGTAGGTTTTTATGGCAATTGGTATTAACCAAGTGACATATAGTGATAGCAAATTCTGTCGGTCTGTCTGTTAGTCTGTCGGTCTTTCTGTCTGTCCCGGTTTTGCTACTTCAGGCACTTCCAAGCAAGTTAGGACGATGAAACTTGGACCAGACCATCAGGGACCAGACCAGATTAAATGAGAAGTAGTCGTCTTCCTGATTTGATCATCTGGGGTGGAATGGGGGGCCAGTTAATTCGGAAAAAATAGAAAAATGAAATATTTTTAACTTACAAACGGATGATGGGATCTTAATGACATTGGGGGGAACTGAGGGGGGAGGAACCTAAAATCTTGGAAAAGGCTTATAGTGGAAGGATTGAGATGAAACTTGATTAGAAAAATAAGCACAAGTCCTAGATATGTGATTGACATAACCGGAACAGATCCGTTCTCTTTGGGGGAGTGGAGGGGGGAGGGTAAATTCTGAAAATTAGAAAAAGGAGGTATTTTTAACTTACGAAGGAGTGATCGGACCTTAATGAAATTTGATGTTTGGAAGGATATTATGTCTCAGAGCTCTTATATTAAATCTCGACCTTATCTGGGGAAGTTGGGGAGGGACCGAACCTAAAATCTGGAAAATGCTTAGAGTGGAGGTATCGGGAGGAAACTTAGTGTGAAAAATAAGCACAAGTCATAGATACGGGATTGACATAACCGGAATGGATCTGTTCCCTTTGGGGGAACTGTGGGGGAGGGTTGATTTAAAAAAAATTAGAAAAAATGAGGTGTTTTTAACTTGCAAAAGAGTGATCGTAACTTAATGAATTTTCGTATTTAGAAGGACTTCGAAACTCTGATCTCTTATTTTTTATCCCGACCGGGTCCAATGTCATCAGGAGGGAGGCGAAAATCTTGGAAAACGCTTACAGCGGGGAGATCAGGATGAAACTTACTGGAAAGAATAAGCACAAGTCCAAGATAGGTGACTGACATAACCGGACCGGATCCGCTCTCTTTGGTTGATTTGGGGGGGGGGGGGAAATGAGGTATTTGTAACTTACCAACAGGTGATCAGATCTGAATGAAATTTGATATCTAGAAGGATCCTGTGCTTTAAATTTCTCATTTTAAATCTCGACCAAATCCGGAGACATTGAAGGGAGTTGGAGGGGGAAGCCGGAATTCTCGGAAAACGTGAAAATCGAGGTATCTTAAGAATGGGTGATTGGATCTCAATGAAACTTTATATATAGAACAATCTTGTGTCTCAGATGCTCCATTTTCAATTCGAATCGGATCCAGGGACATGGAGGGCTGTAGGGGGGAAATAGAAATCTGGGAAACCGGAAATCTTGAAAAACGCTTAGAGTGGATATATCGGGATGAAACTTGATGGGAAGAATAAGCACAAGTTATAGATACGAGATTGACGTTCTCTCTGGGGGAGCTGGGGGTTGTCAATTTGGAAAAATTAGAAAAATTGAGGTATGTTTAACTTAAGAACGGGTGACAGGATCTTAATGAAATTTGATATTTAGAAGGAAATCATGGGTCAGATCTCTTATATCAAATCCCGACCAGATCTGTTGACATTGGGGGGAGTTGGAAACCAGAAATCTTGGAAAATGCTTATAAATGTCGTAGATACGTGACTGACGTAACCGGACTGACCACATAACCGTGGCTGACCACCAGCTAGGTGGTGGGGTTCATTGGTTGGGCGAGTTTGGTGCTTCTGGACGTGTTAGGACGATGAAAATTGGTAGGTGTGTCAGGGAGCTGTACAAATTGACTTGATAAAGTCGCTTTTCCCTATTCGTACATCTGGGAGGTTGAAGGAAGAGGAAAAATTGAGTTATTTTAACTTGCGAGTGGGTGATCGGATCTTAATGGATTTTGATATTTAGAAGTACCTCGTGACTCAGAGCTCTTATTTTAAATCCCGACCGGCATTAAGCCTCTGCTTTTCCTTTTAAAGCTACCTAATGATTCTTAGAATTTTGCTAGAGCTCATACCATATGAGCTCTTGGCTCTTCCGACCTCGTCACAAGTGCCATATGAGCTTTTAGCTTTTGTTTTTTTTAACGTGTTATTAAGTACCTACTATGGGCTGCGACTGTTGTAACTAATATGTTAAAATTCTTCAGTAAACTATAAATATCAGAGCGTTTATAAATGTTCTTTACATATGGTCTTGATTGAAGATTTAAGGGTTGATACATCATTTTATTTATTTATTTTTTTTTTAAATATATATATACTTTTTTTACACTGAATATTTCAAGCATTTGAATTTTTAAAGTGCTCATCTGACATCTTTGTTTGATAGGATGTTTCTACCTATCGTTGGCTCTAAAATTGGTTCAGCACCATTCGAAAGAGAGAGTAACTGTAAATTATGTTTGTATAAATAGCTGTAATCTACTAAAGAGTCACTAGGAGAGGTCAGTGTTGAAGATATTAGTGTCAATAGGTGACGGTGCTGTTTTAAACGAGACTAAATGAATGGGGCAAATGATGAGGAGATTTTGTGAGAATGGAAAACTTACAGTAGTGTCAGAAAGAAATATTCATCAATGCTATGTAGTGTTTTTTGTTCCACATTAGCTTACCCTAAGCTCCTGCATAATTGTCTTTCTGTTCACTCAAAAATAAAGGAGGGGTAATAAAGTAGAATTTTGTTACCAATAGGCATGTCACCTTAAAATCAATGACCCTACTTGATTTGCTGAAATCTCCAAAGCTGTTTTAGAACTTCCATGTGTGACAGGATTTTGACTTAAAATAATTCTTGAAAACAATACCAGTTTTCTTTTCAAAATCTCTTCATATCTAATGATGAGGCGTTGTACAGTCATTAAGTCTAGTTCCAGCCATATCATTTTTCCAATTTTCTTTTCTTTTTTTTTCAACTCAAATAAGTCTTCCATTCTCTTTGGAGTGTAGAGTAGACACAAAAAAGTGAGACTTTAGCAAAAGCTGCTATTTGAAAAGATTTTTAATAAAATACTCAATATAACCTTGAAACTATCTTGTTCCTGTTCCTTGTTCCTTGTTCCTTTCTTGATTTTGATTACATTGTGAGTATTGAGTGCATGGTTTTCCCAAAGGGGACTAAGAATATTTCTCAGTTGTGTAAAGAAGGCCATTTACGTACTATTGCATACTTGGTATTGTCTATAAGTATCACCTGATAATTTCAACTTAATACCTTTAGACGTTCCTGGGATATTGTAGGTGTGGTCTCTTGACACCCAGATGCATATAGTGTCTTTTGATTTAATTCTACCTATGTCTCAGCTTTCCCTGAAAGTTTTAACTTATTATCCTTAGATACTATCCTTAGGTATTACCGATATTGCATTCTGACAACCTTGATCAACTTGGTGTCTTTTGATTTAATTCAGTATCCCATTCCGTGTCTTTTCAATGTTTCAACTTACTGCCCTTAACCCCTTAACCCTTCCTGAGATATTCAAAATGCGCCCTTTCGATAATCTTAATGCACATAGTAAATTTTTTCAACCTAGTTCAGTCGTTCCTAAGAACCGCGGGTATGCAAACTGTTTTGATTTAGTTCAAAATTCCCAAAAATTATGCCCTGAAAGTTCCAACGTAATGCCATTGGCTGTTTTGAGTTTTTGAAACCCCTTCGCTCTTTACCAATTGGCAATACTGTTGCGCTACCCTTGAAAGTTAGTCATTAATATTAAACCATGTACCTGATGATCTCCCTTTTTCGTTGGATGATATCTGTTCTGCAAAGAAGAAGCAAAAATGAACCAAAAATGTCGAAAGTGATGGCATATGGTGATTTGGCAACCGTTTCGTATTGAAAAAAGCAACCCTGCTTAACATTTCTAATAAATTCAACATCTTGAAGTTTGTTCTAATATTACAATATGTTTCTGAGAGTTTAGATAAAACTGCACCTGGTATTTCATAAATGATGAATCAGGGAAAAATGCACCCGAGTATGTGGTTGAAATCAGCTTGAAAAGATGTGTTTCTGTATTTGATGAGGGGGTATCCGTGGTTTCCTATTATAAAAAAAAAATTATGTAACACACGGAAAAAAATTGGAGTAGCAAAGAATGAGCCGACAGAGTCCCTCCAACATGGCGTCATACCTTACAGAAAAAACTTCAAAAAATACATGCCCTATATTTTTCTTGTCAAAATATGCGAGCGTTAAATCATCTTGTATATGAAGTTGCAGTTTCTAGTCGAAATTTGCATTTATTTTATTATTATCCTTTGTAACTCAAAAAGGGCACTACATGCAGCAACATACTTTCTAACGAGCTCCGAAACACCTCTCTATGATGTTTCTGTGCCCCAAGGATCGCGTACAAAAAGAGCAATGAAAAGGACGCATCAGGAAAACAAAAAAGAGGAGACAATCACTGATTTCCATACGAAAAAGTGATTTTCCTCATCCGTCGAAATTGGTGGCTCTTGTTCTCTTATGTGGAATTTTTGACTGTGGAAATTTTAATATTAGACCTGAAATTTAATATTTGACTATCGAAGTTTTAATACTTGACTGGTACCATTTTAATTTAGAGCTGGGATTTGGAGCTGATCCTGTTACCATTCTTGAATCAGCTTCAAATAGCAACTCGTCTTCACTTGGCAGTTTTTTCCAATGCGCGTTTCTGAATTTTTTGGTTAATACGGGCTAGGGTTTGTTCATTTCAAGATTCTTTGAAAAAGATAATTAAAAAGAAAAAGAATGATTCCTCGCTATAGAAAATAATTCCTTGCCATACAATTTGATTTTTTTTTTTTATCAGGGTGGCCTAAATACAACTGAAAGGTTTAAGTTAATGTACCTTTTCTATTCCTTTTTTTGTTTCTTAAAATAATTAATTAATGTAAATTTTTAAAATTAACTATGAAATATACAATGTCTCGTATGATTTCCATTTCCGTTATCCGTTGCCCTGTCATTCAATCGTTGTTACCATTGGCAGTATTGCCTAGGTAAAAAGCAAAGCGTGCTCTATGTTTTTTTTTTTTTTTTTTTTTTGTTTTTTTTTACCAAACCACTTTGTACAGAAGGAGTTATTGTAGAAACTTCAGAGGGGACTCATTCGATTAGAAATGAAAATTCGAGTGGCTATTCCAAAAGTCAGAGGTGAGTGGAAGGCAACCAGAGCTTCTCCCACACCCCATTTGTTGCCCCCCCCCCTCTAAAGACATCCGATTAAAAGTTTTAGATAGCCATTTCGTTCAGCATAGTTAAAAGGGCCAAAAACTTCACCTCTGTGGATGACATAACCCCCAAACCCTGAGAACTTTTTATTGAGAAAGGGGGTATGTTTGATCCAGGGTCTCCAGAACGGCTGTGGTTACTAAAGTGGAGCTTTCGGGGAATTCTGAGGGTACTCTTTAAACTGAATCGAAACACAGTATCCACATGCAGGTTATCAAAAGAGTATATTAGCAATATCTCAAGAACGGCTTAGGGTATTAAGTTAAAGCTTACAGGGCATGATGAAGTGTATGTTCAAGTGACCAAAGTATACGTACTAAATATCAATTTTAATAACAGTGGGTTGAACTTCAGGTCAGAAGCAAAATCATTTAAGATATGCAGAACTCTTTATTTCAAATAAGCTAGGAAATTAATTTGCTTGAGCTTTATCTTACTATGCTATTATCACCCCCCCCCCCCCCCCAAAAAAAAAAAAACATGAAAAGAAGAATTAATAGAAATAAAATATAAATCCTGTAGAACATTTTTAAAAAAATAAGGTTTTTTCAAATACAATAAGGAACGGCATTAAAACTTAAAATACGCAAAAATTATTCTGTATATGAAGGAGGCCACTGTTTCTTCAAAATCTTGATTGTTTTGCTAAAGCTTTTTAGTGCTATAAAAAACTTGTTATTCGAATTCAACAGACCTTACGCTTTAGAAATCTTTCTTATTTAGGACAAGATTTTAATATTTAGTCAATTTTTTTCGATGAATAGGAGTTTGTTCTACAAGTTCTTTATAGTATTTTTACTACCGACTTCTTGTTAGACGGAGAGGGACATCATTGTTAATATGGACTGAAAGTTAGCACGGATATTGATTTTCTAAACGGAAGAAGTCATCACCACCTCTAGGATAGGGTTCTCTAATGCTGAAATACATTGAAACGTTGTATATAAATAGGGAAAGAGAAATATTGCTATTCAAAATCGCTGAAAAAAAGATCCTGGTAGATTTGTCTCCTCCCCCCTAACAAATTTCATGGCGAGGCTCATAACGACCCGTCTTGCCTTTTTCGTTTCTGTGCCAGTAGACCTGTGAATGTAATAATTTATCCAATATAGAAAAAGATTGTCAGAATAGGGGTAGCACTATACCCCCATTAGTAATAATAATGGTGTAGACCAGAAATAGTCCTTCAAAATCAAAAGGGATTAAATATCAGTTTCCCTCTCCCATTCCTTATTTTCTAATTCTAAACTACTTCTATGTTTATATGAAAGCTCAGTGATAGCTAGAATGTTTCAGCATTGACGTGCGCTCTTTGAAGCATTTGCACCCCCCATCCCTCTCTCCTTGCCCAAAAATTAATCTACTTCGTAATATCTGATAGACACTTACACTTGCATACAATTTTGTGGAATATAAAGCAAATTGCTTTATTCAAATGAAACTTTAAAATAAATGTCAGAAAAATTTTCTGTAATAAGAAGGAAGGTATTACCTCGCAGCACCCGTATTCAGGTTTTTATAAGTGAAGGGAGACAAGAGCTTAATTTCACCCCCCCCCCGTGCCCCTCCCTATATTTATCTGAAGAATCATGGAAATTTAGATAATTTGGGTATTAATCTGTGCTCTTCTAGGTATCTGGCTTTATCCACGCCTACATAATAACCTACCGCCTCTCCTGCATAATAGCTGATTTAAAATTATCCGTTTTACTTAGTTCTTTGTCTTTGACTTAATGTCATATATATATATATATATATATATATATATATATATATATATATATATATATACTAGCTGTTGGGGTGGCGCTTCGCGCCACCCCAACACCTAGTTAGTGGGGGCGCTTCGCGCCCCCCCCAAGCCCCCCCGCGCGCGTAAGTCGTTACGCGCCATAATAGTTACGCGCCATTGTAGTTGTGTCCCTATGTCCCACCTGTGAATATAGATAGATAGATATATATATATATATATATATATATATATATATATATATATATATATATATATATGGTTTTAACTACGTAAAACTTGCGAATATACAACATTCTTTGCTGTCCCATTGTCTTTGCATATAAATAGATTGTCAGGTTTACCGACTCTTGAACATGCAACATATAATGGTCCATGGGAAAACAATCTGTATTCAGATCTATACCTCATGATTCTAATGATTGCCCTTGAGCTTTGTTGATGGTGATTGCTAATCGACCATTCCCTGTCCCGGTGTCCCGGTCGTCATTTATATCCCCCTGTTTCCCCCGGTGTCCCCGTTGTAGTTGTGTCCCTGTGTCCCGGTCGTCATTTATATTCCCTGTGTCCCGGTCGTCATTTGTATCCCGGTGTCCCGGTCTGTATATACATTCGTTTTTTAGTTTTGTTTTTTTCCTTTATTTTTTTCCTTTTTTTTTCTATTTTAGTTTATTTAGATTTTTAGATTTTTTAGTTTTTTTATTAGTTTTTAGTTTTTTTTTCTTTTTTTTTTGTAGTTTTTACCTTCTTTTTAGTTTTGTTAGTTTTTTTTTTACTTATGTCCTGGTCGTCATATATACTCCCTGTGTCCCGGTGCTTTGTTGATTGCTAATCGAACATTCCTTTTGTCCTGGTCGCTTTCTCTTTGAGTGTCGTCATTTATTTTTTTCTTTTTTAGTTCTTTTAGTTTTTACCTTTTTTAGTTTTTTTTAGTTTTTTAGATGAAAATTTTTTTTAGTTTTTTCCTTTTTTTCTTTTTAGTTTTTTTATTGGTTTTTACCTTTATTTTAGCTTATTTTTCAGTTTTTTCCTTTTTTTTAGTTTTTTTTTATTTTTTATTTTTTTTAGTTTTTTACCTTTTTTTAGTTTTTTTAGTTTTTTTAGTTTTTTAGCTTTTTTACTTTTTTTATTAGTTTTTAGTTTTTTTTGTAGTTTTTGCCTTTTTTTAGTTTTTTCAGTTTTTTTTTTAGTTTTTTATTGGTTTTTACCTTTATTTTAGCTTATTTTTCAGTTTTTTCCTTTTTTTTTATTTTTTTTTAGTTTTTAGTTTATTTAGCTTTTTACCTTTTTTTAGTTTTTTTAGTTTTTTTAGTTTTTTAGCTTTTTTATTTTTTTTATTAGTTTTTAGTTTTTTTTGTAGTTTTTGCCTTTTTTTAGTTTTTTTAGTTTTTTAGCTTTTTTATTAGTTTTTATTTTTTTTGTAGTTTTTGCCTTTTTTTAGTTTTTTTCTTTTTAGTTTTTTTGTAGTTTTTACCTTCTTTTTAGTTTTGTTAGTTGTTTTTTTACTTATGTCCTGGTCGTCATTTATACTCCCTGTGTCCCGGTGCTTTGTTGATTGCTAATCGAACATTCCTTTTGTCCTGGTCGCTTTCTCTTTGAGTGTCGTCATTTATTTTTTTCTTTTTTAGTTCTTTTAGTTTTTACCTTTTTTAGTTTTTTTTAGTTTTTTAGATGAAAATTTTTTTTAGTTTTTTCTTTTTTTCTTTTTAGTTTTTTATTGGTTTTTACCTTTATTTTAGCTTATTTTTCAGTTTTTTCCTTTTTTTTAGTTTTTTTTATTTTTTATTTTTTTTAGTTTTTTACCTTTTTTTAGTTTTTTTAGTTTTTTTAGTTTTTTAGCTTTTTTACTTTTTTTATTAGTTTTTAGTTTTTTTTTTAGTTTTTGCCTTTTTTTAGTTTTTTCAGTTTTTTTTTTAGTTTTTTATTGGTTTTTACCTTTATTTTAGCTTATTTTTCAGTTTTTTTCCTTTTTTTTAGTTTTTTAGCTTTTTTATTTTTTTTATTAGTTTTTAGTTTTTTTTGTAGTTTTTGCCTTTTTTTAGTTTTTTTAGTTTTTTAGCTTTTTTTTATTAGTTTTTAGTTTTTTTTGTAGTTTTTGCCTTTTTTTAGTTTTTTCAGTTTTCAGTTTTGTCACCTGATCCAGTTTTTTCAGGTGACGTCACCTGATCCACAGATCCACAAACAGACAACTTATTTTTATATATATATAGATATATATATATATATATATATATATATATATATATATATATATATATATATATATATATATATATATATATATATATATATATATATATATATATATATATATATATATATATATATATATATATACGCTTAACCATTTTGGAAAGGTAATGACAATCATTGTTCTTAATGTTACATCCCAATGCGTTTTTTCGGCTATTTCCAAAATTTTTGACCTTGTCTTCCACATTTTTGTTATTAGATATTAGAAAGTTAATTAAAAAGACATATAAAAGAATTCAAATATTTTATCCTAATTTGCCAAGCTTGATAAATTCACTGTTACTAAGTTTCTAAATGTATGATTGAAAAGGACCGTACGAAAAACTCTCCTCCTCAGAAATTTAAGTCACGGTAAATTGAACTTTTACGCTGCCTCCAGTATTTAATCAAGATGTAATAGCTGGTGTCTTTGAATCCAAGTTTACAGTTGGAGTTAAATTCAATCAGTTGGCGTCTGTTTTTGAGTCAAAATCAGAAGGAGACGACAAAAATTTAAAAAAAGACCACAAAAATTGTAATACCTCGCTCTTAACCCTAAAATTTTTTCAGAACTTTTAAAAGGCCTATTATTCTAATTAAACGACCCATGTGTTTCAGGAGTCATTCTTAGAGAACTGGGACAAAAGGTTAAAGTTTAGTGCAAAGAGTGAAGTATTGAAGAAGGGACCTCCCTCGTATACATAATAATATATGTTTGTTTAAAGTGTTGCTTATTACTTTCAGATGAAAATACTTGTTTTTTTTATTTAATATCCAATTGCAAAACATTGTTAAAATGCAAAAATGAAAATTCATACAGAATATAAACAAGAAAAAAAATTGAAAATTGCCGAAAACTATGAACATAAAGGTAAATGGCAACAGTCACATTGAAAAGAAAAACAAATAAATGACAAAATAAGTAGATACGAACGACGTGTTTATTGGCTATGTCTTATTCAAATTAACTATATGCTTATTTGAAGAAAGCTAAATTGTTTGTTTTTTTTAAGGAAGACATGACATCGGAGCTGCGATCAGTCAACGCTGAAATGGCTTCCTGGCAAGCGAATCCCATGACCGATCCAAACACTGTCATTTCCCACCAATCAAATATCTCTCAAAAGTCTGATGTTTCCGTATCTATGTACAAGTTCTCAGAAAGCGTTACAAGCACAGACAATCCTCCTCACGACGGTCCTGCTTCCAAGAATATTTTGTCGTATTAAAGGCGATGTGCTCATTTTGTGTTTAAATACTGAATTGATTCGGTCTCTGTTTTGCTTCTATCGTTATGCTTCCTATATATAAGTAAATTTTATATGTCGCTTTAATTTTTTTCTTTAACATTTTACTCTTTCGTCCCGAGTTTTATTAACTCGACATAGGTTCGACTAATATTAGGTAAATACTAATGCAAAAAAAGATATGTGGGTTTTTTTTTGTAAAATTTTGTTTGTGTGGTGTCTTACTGTTTTCAGTATCGTTTTCTGAAGGTCAATGCAGGACGGGAAAACATATAAAGGTACATTTTTTATTGTCGCTTGTCTTCTAAACACTGACAATTTGAGCCTTTTTTTTCATGTCATGACGTCTAATTGGACCTTAAATTAGAAGTAGTGCCTTTGTAAAATTACGTTGTTTTTTTGTTGTTTTTTTTACTTGACCTTCAAATTTTGTTTTGGCTTGTCTTTTGTTATTATGAAAGACATATCACTGAACCGTCGTTTCTTTTAGTTATTCAGGTGGTTGGACAAAACCCTCTTCTTGTGCGTTGGCTTGTCTTTTGTCATTATGAAAGACGTACCGCCAAACCTTTGTTTCTTATAATTTTTCAGGTGGTGAGACAAAAACTTCTTTTTCTTCCAGCGATTTATCTTGTCCAGGGTTTTGATTTTTAAACGTATGGTAGGCATTGATGACCTTATCCATGTCGAAATCCAAAACTAAATCATCAGTGCTATCATTTTCAATTTTGACACGTCTGATTCTCGCTGTCCAGGTTGATTTTCACCTACTCGCTCACATCTTTGGTTTTACGTGTTTTCTAACCGTGTGTGTCTTTGCTCTTCATTTTTGATTTGCTCACATGCTCCATGAAAGAGATGGCACCGAACCTTTGCATCTTTTTGTTGTTCAGGTGGTGGGACAAAAACTTCTTTTTCTCCCAACGATTTATCTAGTCCAGGTTTTTGATTTTTAAACGTATGGTAGGAATTGATGACCTTATCCATGTCAAAATACAAACCTAATAATTATCGCTATCATTTTCAATATGTTTGGCTCATTTTATCTCGGCTTGTATTCCTTCATTATGAAATACATGTCACCGAACCTTTTTTTTAACAAAGGTTTGGCAGGCATTGATGAATGTATCCATGCTAAAATCCTATTATCTTTAATTTTGATACGCTTTGATTCTCGCTGTCCAGGATGATTTTCCTTGACTCGCTCACACGTTTTTTGTCGCATGTCTTCTAAGCACGTATGTCTTTATTGTTTTTGACTTGTTCACATGCTCAGTTTCGCATGTCTTCTAACCCCCCGTATCTTTGCTTTTCATTTTCATTTTTAATATGTTTTTTTTTTATTACTTCAAAAAATTTAACAATGGCATTTGCTTTAGCTGCCCATATTGGTATTGTCACAATTGATGGTCCACGTTGTCGATTTTCACATCTTATCACGTTTGAGAATTCAGGTGTCAGTTCCAAAGAATCATCATTTATAGTAACTGCAACTACAAATTTTCATTTTTGGGCCTTCCAACAGACTTTACATTATATAAATAATTTTTGCGTTGGAAACTCAATAATATTATTTATGCTATGCATGACATAATACAAGAAAATGCTTTTGTGATGTCATAAGAAACGCTTACATGATGTACTAACATAGTACATGACGTCATTTGCAAAAACCAAATTTAAGGCTCTTAATGAATTTTCTCAGGACCTATCTAGATCTTTTTTCTATGCGAGAATATCCCAAGATGCCAGTTTCCCGAAAAATTATGGAGCCGTTTTCGAGAAATAGAATACATCCACAATTATTGCTCACTTATAAAGATAGTATAGTATATATAGTATATATGCTATGGTATATATATACTAAGAGTGTCTTTGGCATATTGAATCTGGCAGAAAATTTGAATTTCTGTTACTTGTGATTTAGTCCTGCGGTGGCGCAGTGGGTTTGAATAGGGACCCAGAGATCGAATCATGCTGCAGGAATGCGCTGCAGGGCCGACGCAGGGACCTTAGTAGTCAAGAAGTGTCGTTAATCCGATACAATAATGTGAGACAGTATGTTGAAAAGACTCATATATTACAAAAAGATTTTACGGAAAATGTCGTTAATCTAATTTCTTTTATGCAATTATAGGTGAATCTTAGTCACTGCTTGGTTATCCAATACGCAACAAGTTAGCCCTTTTTCCTTCCTATTAATGCAAAATTGGGAATGGTCAAAATGCTGTTTAACTTTGTTGTTATCCTTAGCCAATCTCCATTGTATTTAATTTACAACTTCAAATTTGTTTGTAAAGAAATGCTGCAAAATATCGGAGGAAAATATTTTGTAAAAGCATTCAAGGGATTTTTTTTTTCTTTCTTTTGTCAACTGTAACCGAATTCTTAAGTAATGTTGTGAGAAATTAAACGGCAATAATAGCAGGATTTTTCCCAGGGGGATATTGGCTCATTAGAAGAAGGGCCCTAATATGACAATAGTTTTTCTAATCATCACTCGTCTTTGGGGTAAAAGGGACACCAACGTAGAAAAAAGAGCATAAAAGTATTGGTTTGCCTCTAAACAAAGGATCTCAGGTTTTATTTTCTAATGGACTGAAAACTATGTATTTGATTACTTGGGGAACAAATTTTGTTTTTGTCTAAATTTTTGCAAACTACGAGCCATCGCTTCAATTACATTTTTATTTCAAAATTGGCAAAAAATACTTTTTTTTATCTGCTTTAAACTCTCAAGTTGTATATTGGGCCAAGGAGTTTTTATACCTTATTATAAAGCAGGAAGGGTGTTGGGGAGGTCCGAAAATTTGTAATGGTCATGTATCAATGTCTTTTAGCTTACAATTTAAATCAATAAAATAATGTTAAGTAAGAAAATAGAAATTACCGACCTATTTAGAATGCAAGTCATTGGTCTTCACAGCCGTGCTTTTAATAAATATTAACATAAATTTTTTACTGCAGAAATAGGACAGCGTTATTTTTAATAAAAAATTAATAAACCATAATATATATTAAAGGAGTCCTGCTATTTTTTTTTTTTTCTATAAAGCCTTTCATTAGGGCAACAAAAGATTTTTGTGACTGTTACATATCAAAATTTCAGCAGCGTCGGAGAAAAGTTTTCACGAGCAGACAATAGAAACACAATGTCAATATACTTTTTAACATAAATTAATAATAAAATATTTTGATGACAAGCTTAAGAAGAAGAGGAATAAAATCTAACAGACGCAGTAAATCCAGCTTGAAATAAACGTAAATCCGTACTAATAAATAAATGAAACTTAAAACGAACAGAAATTATAATAAAGAATCAAGTCAAATGTAAAACGAACAGAAACGCCCACAAAAAAGTAGACAGCTAACTACTCTAATACGCCTTCTAAAGTAGGGCTGCCAACTCGCACGCTTTTCGTATGAAATGCGCTCTTTTTTTTTACCCTAGAGAGAATGTGGAAGAGTAAAAACCATTCTTTTTGGAAGTAATTTTTCATTCGCTTGAAACGTCAGTCGTTTGCAACTTTGTCAGATATGCAATTTTTATCCCAAGCAACAGGGTTGCCAACTTTGAACCCTGTTCAAAGTTTTTTACTTGCACGATTTTAAAGCAAAATCACCTTTTTTTTACCCTGATTTTTACTCTTTTAAACGTCGACAGTTGGCAACCTGTTCTAAAGACCAGAATTTCATTTTTGCTTTATTGAAAACAGTTTCATATAGGGTTGCCCTCCCTGGGAGGAAGAACAGCCCTCCCTCGAAAAGCGAACACCTCCCTCCACGTCCATTGTTTTTCCAAACACATGCAACCAAAATTATGATATAGCTATTCAGTATAAAATTCTAGCTCTTTTTAAAAAGGCAGGAGTGATCGGACGGCAACCAGCCCTCCCCCCTCCTGCCGCTACAGCATTTTTCTCTTAATGCTTCCGACCAAAATTTTTAGATATCCATATATGAGTATAAAATATGGCTTATTAAATTGCAGTCGGAATTCCTAGTGTCCTTCTAAAATTCAAAAGTAAAAGGAGGGTAACTAGCCGCTTTCCACACCTTCTTTTCCCAAATGCACCCGATAGAAATTTTGAGATATCTATTTTTTTTTAAATAGTCTAAAGATCATATAAAAGGTCTCCAGGGCTGGAAAAACCCCTTAGAACTTGGACGCAAAGGTTGTAGATTATGTACAGAAGGCCAATAAGGTTTTTTATGGAAGGCGTTGTCGTATTACGTTAGCTTTAGATGATGTTCATTTAATGGGATTTTGAATATTCTTTTCCATTTTAAGAGCAAAAGTAATTTGAGGGCAACTAGACCCCCCCCCCTCCCTATTGACGCCCTCTTTTACCCAAACCTATCTAATTGAAATTGTGTGATAGTCATTTTGTTAAAAATAGTGCAAAGAACATATAACAAAGACTCAAGGGTTGAGACAACCCACCAGAGCCCTGGAACAAGGTTTGTAAGTTATGCCCTGGGAGGATACAAGGTTTTTATGTAATGGGTGGTCGTATGGATTTAGGATAGGGTCATTTGATTGGAAATTTGGAGTTATAGTGCTTTTTTAAGGGTCAAATGTGAATATGTGAATTAAGGGCAATCAGACCTCCCAATCCACTCTCTCCCACGCCCATTGTTAGTAAATTGTAAATTATGCTCTGGTCAAGTAGTTCGTGGTAACGAACTGTATAAAAACAAAAATTTTATACCAATAGTTACTTCAAAAGAATTGCATTTTAAGGGTGATTTTCAATATATAAGTACCATCAAGTTTAGTCTTGCCCATCAAAAGTTACGACCCTGATAAAATTGGATTTATTTAAGAAATTAGGGGAAAACACCCCCTATAAATCATAGAATCTTAACGAAAACACCATCAGATTTAGCGTATCGGAGAATCCTACTTTAGAAGTTTTAAGCTCCTGTCCACAAAAATGCGGAATTTTGTATTTTTTGCCAGATGACAAATCACGGATACGAATTTATTTGTTTTTTTTTTTCTTTTTCAAGGATAACCGTATCGACCCAGTGGTCCTAGAATGTTGTGAGAAAGCTCATTCTAATGGAAATTAAAAGTTCTGGTGCCCTTTTTGAGTAACGAAAAAACTGGAGGGCCCTAGGCACCCTTTCATGCTCATTTTTCCCAAAGTCACCGAAACAAAATTCCGACATAGCCATTTTTTTTACATGATCGAAAAACCTAATTACTATGTCTTTAGTGACGACATACTACCCCGCAGTCCCCTGGTTAGGGGCTTCAAGTTACAAACTTTGACCGGTGTTTACATATAGTAATGGTTATTGGGAAGTGTAAAGACGCTTTCAGGGGAATTTGTTGGTTAGGGGTGGAGGGGTTGGTTAGGGGTGGACTGGGAGACGTGGATGCAGTTTCTTCACAGTAAGGACCCTGTCACTGTCCTGACCATGTATGATCTTGGGTTCTCGTTGTAAGAGACAGTTTCTGCCTTGGTCCAGTTACCATATTTTCTTTGTTGCTAGTTGACATTGGCTCCCATGTGTAGTTTTGGCACAACTTTTGTTCTTTTGTTTTAGTACAATTTCTGGTGCAGCTATTATTGTAGTAATGGTTATTGGGAAGTGTAAAGACGTTTTCAGGGGAATTTGTTGGTTAGGGGTGGAGGGGAGGGGGTTACGTGGGGAGATCCTTCCATGGAGGAAGAGAATTTCCATCAAGGGGGCACAGGATTTTATAGCGTTATTCCAAAAAAACGTATGAAAAAAGTTTTTTTCAACTGAAAGTAAGCAGCATTTAAACATTGAAAAATGGCAAAGCTAAAATCACCAGTACAAGTTTATGGGGCTCTTTGCTGCATCTAAATGATCGCTAGAACCCAAGCGATTTTTTGCGTTACTGGCCGATCTCTAAATACTTTATTGTTTAGCATGTACTCTTCTTGCACACCAGTGGACTTACAGGATTTTTTTTATCATTTCCTGTTTCATCGCGTGACGTCATTAGTGAGGTCGCTGGATTGCTTTCAGTCACATGATCTCGAAATCTCCAGTCACTAAAACTAAAGAATTGTAAATATAATTACAACTTTTGAAGAGAAATACTACAGAAAAGGTAAATTAGCTATGTTCATTGGTTTAAGGGATGGGATACTCTTTTCAACATTTTATGATTCATTTTTTGATTTTATGTCACTGAGCCAGTCTCTGGGCCAGTTACTGGCTGCCCTAGAAACATACACTTCTTTTTTACTAAAGGCATTTTTTCCGTGACAAGGCCACTGCTGCAAAAATCTGTTTCTAATTTGGAAAACCATTAGTACATAATTTTTCAGCCTGTTTGGGATGGATACCGAAATCTTAAGCATGTCATACTCTTTGGGAAATCGCTCTTTTAGGGTGTCATAGTCTCACACTGTGTAAAATTTTGTGTCGACAACAGTAGAATATAATGCGTGTTTTCAAAATTTTTGCATGTGCTTGACCATAGAGAGAGAATATAGGTTGTATCAATATTGCCTTCATTTTAGCTGTTTTTTTTTACATATTAAAAGCTGCGAGAGGGGGAAATTGCAAGAAAAAACTGTTATATTGTGGTTTGTGATGAAGCGTTATTTCAGGCTGCTTCAAACTTCCATATTTGGTAGCCTTGTAATCACTGGTTAGGTAACTGTTGGCTAGGCTGGGCCTTGTATAATATCAGATGCTGTTCATCGGTTGGTTCTATGTAAAAAATGAAATAAATACAAAAGTTAAAGGACAGATTTTTTGAAAGTGAAAGGTTTGTTATAATTTGCATAGGCTATCCTATTTGATGGTCCCAGTGTATTAGGTCCCCATCTGACAATGAAAATTTTTAAATTCTAGTTTGATGGCTTCTTATTATCTTCAAAAGTGGTAGAGTTAGGTGAATGAAAGAATCAGGAATCAATCAAGGGCTCAAGATAGGCTATTCCCTGGAAAGATATTAGGCAACCTGGCTACAATTTTGGTAAATATATCAGTGTTCATATAATCGAGTTACCAATAAAGTAAACACACTATTCAATGCCTATTTTTATGCTCATTATGAATATAATAATTGCTTCTATTGCAAATTCAAATTTAACCACTTTTTGATCTAACCTAACTATAAATAATTTTAGCACTGAGAAAATGTAGTATCATTTTGTTGAAAACAGCAATGAGAAAACATAGTAGCTAGTTATTTTGTTGAAAATGACCAATAACTCTACTTTAATAAAAAAATCATCATTTTGAAGAGCTTAAGAAGTGCTTAAATTTGAATTTGCAATAGAAGCAATTATTCTGTCTGTAAAGAGCATAAAAAAGGCATTGAGTGGCATGTTAAAATTTTTGAAACCAATGTTGTAAGCCTTTTTTATACCCAATATTTTGATCATTTTTAAGAGCTCAAAAAGTGCTTAAATTGGAATTTGCAATAGAAGCAATCATTATATTTGTAAAGAGCATAAAAAAAGCATTGAGTAGTATGTTCACTTTATTGGTAAGTTAATTATATGATCTATGATATATTTACCACAATTTCTACCTTTTTGTGTTTCAAGGGCATAGAAGAGTGCATTCAAAATAGATCTATATGCACCTAGATTCTAGAAAGAACTTTTACCTTAATTTTGGGCTTTCAGTTGGCTTTAGTTTACAAAAGTAAAATGAGTCAACCAGTTATTTCAATAGCCTAGAATTTAAGTCATGTTATTGTTTTTTTTCTAAATTTAACCCAGCAAAACCAAAAATCCCCATTTTGGAACTTGGGTCTTTAAAAATATGGCATATTTTTGCTATTGCGTATAAAGTTTTGCAACTAAGTTTGTAAATTCTTGATTATGTTGCCATTTGGGAATCTTTGGCAGATATGGTACTAAAATGGTCTATTTGCTGGCCCATCTAAGATTTACTGTTATATCTTTAAATACCTTTCCAAATTCTTAACACTTTGGGAAACAATAGCACAGATATAAAGTGATGATAAAAAGACTTGAAATGGCAGTTCAATTTATCTTCTAATAGTCTCACCTGACATATCAGCAGTAAACAATGAAGAAAATGTACTTACTTAAGTCCTGTCTGAGGACATTTTGGGGCCACTCTTTCTGACAGGGCATGAACCAGGGCTTGGTAGATTGTTCTATCATGTACAGTTTGTGTCAACTCTATAATGTGCTTTTGGTTAAAGTTTTCAATCCACCTTGTGTGAGGTCTTCCTTGTTGTCAAGATCCATCTATGGTTCCTTTGAGGGAGATTTTTGGTTGACAGTTGTGGTCCATTCTCTTGAAATACCCAAGCTATTGCAGTTGTTGTCATTTTATTTTATTTAGGATTGTGTCAAAGGACTTCAGCTGTCTTTGCACCTTCTCATTGGTCATGTGTTCAGTGTAGGTGATTTTTGTGTTGCACCAGAGATGCCTCATCTTGAATGCAAGTAGGTTGCATTCATTTTCAATCTTCAGGGTCCAGGTCTCACACCCATATAGAGCAATTGGCACAATCAGTCTGTTGAAAAGCTGAGCTTTCAATTGGTTTGACAGTTTTCAGCATTTCCAAATATTTGTGAGTCTCTTAAAACTGGAGCTAGCAAGAGCTAGGCGGCATTTGATGTCAGAGGTATGACAATTGTCTGCTGTGAGGAGGCTCCCCGGGTAGAGAGATTGGTCAACTGTTTCAACTGGCTGGCCATCAATAATTATGGAGGGAGTTGAGGCTTGTTTTTGGCATGACATGACCATAACTTCTATTTTTTGGTTTTAATTTGCATGACAAAAGGTTTTTTGGCTTTGTTGAGATAGTCTGCTGGTCTTGGAGGTTAGTGGCCATTGTAGAGAGCGGATCAATGTTGTCAGCATAGGTGAGCTTGTTGACTAGGGCTCCACCTATTTTGGTTCCATGTTTGTCTGGTATCAGTGACAGTATGACATGAAGAAACAGGTTGAATAGGTGAGGCCACAGGAAACATCCTTGTAAAACTCCCAAGGTAGTTGGTAATTGATCAGAAAGTCCTTCAGTAGTGAGTATCAAGCTTCTGGATTGGCTGTATATATTCTCAATCATTGTGATGATTTGATTGGGGATACTGTAATGTCTTGTGATGTGCCACAGACCTTTCCTACAGAATAAATCAAAGGCTTGCCAAAAGTCAATAAAGAGATGATACAGAGCTCTGTACAAAGTAGAACTGACTGCATTCTTCATTGCTTCAAGCAAATCAGTAGCATGTACCTGAATGACAGTAAGGTTTGACATGGATCCCTTTAGTCTCATGGTTACTATCCTTTCTGATACTGGCATGAAGGAGATTAGTGCCTTTTTTGTAGTTGGTGAAAGGATGAATCCAACACCCTTTCTGTGAGTACCATCTGTGCATCCTGAGAGTAGTAGGGTGGTTCCAGATATAGTTTCTTCACCAGTTCAGGTTAGGTGTGTCTCAGACAGACCATCTAAATCCCACTTGAATTGGTTTAGTTCTCTCAGTAGTAGATCCATTTTCCTGGTTTGGCTTAAGTCCAGGTGTTGAGTGTTCCTATGTTGAGTACAGTTTTAGTAGAGATGATTTGCAGGGTATCCTCATACTGTTTAGGGGTTGTCATAAGCCTATTATGATTGTCGTTTCCCCATACACAGTAGCATGTTCAGTTTGATGATCATTTACTTCCCTATACATGGTGGCATGTTCAATATTACTTCCATTTGCCATCCTCATTGTCATCAAATCACTAGGTTTGTCGGTTTCCCTGGAAGCATTAGTATTTCTGCTCTGATTCACTGATCCCATATTTCTTTGTTTAAAAGGAAAGGCTTCAAGGCTGGTTAGGATACATCAGTAAGCCACTCCTCTCAGTCAACTTGCATAGGCTGTTGTTTGATCCTGAATCTTCTGCCCTTTCACAGTTGTCCTCCTGAAGAGGATCCTCCCAAATTGATAATCTGCCATACCTTACAATTTTACCCATTGTTGGGAGAAGGTTTGAAGCTGACAGGACATATCCACATGCCAGTGGGCCCAGCCCAGTCTACATTAAAAGGGCCTTCTTTCTCCTCCACCTGAATTTACGTCCCCCAAGCAAGGGTATCCCAGTTATATTTTAATACCCCCAGGGGCTGGATTCCCCCTTGGTCTACACCTCCATCACCACTGGAGATACCCTGTATATCTGCAAGAATTTTTCCTTTCTGCCACCTGGGGACATGCTGTGAGGCCTGGAGTGGGCCCCTACTGACTAGGTGACTCAGTAGGTAGTCAGAAAATCTACATGAAGGTAAAACATTGTCCATGCAAGATTTGCTTCAAAGAGACATTTCTGGTACTCTATAAGCTGGGTTTTCTTATAAAACTAATAGAAAGTTTCAGAGAAAAAGTTAAAATTTCCACAGAAAATATCAGAGAAATGACTGATGCTGCTGCTGCTAAATAATGTCAGCAAGTAAACAGAGAAAGGGCCAGAGTCAAGAATAATAGATCAAAACAGTACTTACTCCAAAATAGAAGAAATCAAAGGCTGTGTGTAATCTTGACAATGTGGATATAATATTGATTGAGGGGGGATTGAATGCTCATGGATTTGAACCCCTATGAACTTTTTTCACTTTTCTATAGTGAGTCAGCAAACCCAAGGTTTTATTGCCAAAGAAACAATATTATATGCAATACATAAAGGTCACTTCAGTATTGAGGACCTTGATTTGTTTCTTACCATTAGGTTACTAACCAGGTATTACCAAATTCCAAGAGAGATGCTATATTTGTTCAAGTGCAACAAAATGCTTGTTCCAGTGGTCAGTAAGACAATGAATTGACATTGTTTCTTACAAATAAAAAAGAAGTTGCATTTTGTTACCTGAAATTGCAGTAAGGAGGAATCTGAGGAATACTCCCTGTAGAGCTTCAGAATGATTACTCAAGTTGTTTACAAACTTCTTTAGTAATTGTAGAATTTGGAATGATTCTTTTATTCAGACCCAAGCACCTATAATATAAAGCACACAATAAGCAAAGCAAATAAAAACAAAGCACATAATAAACAAAGCAAAGCATGGACAGCTCACAAGTAGGTAGGCATAGCACACACAGGGCAGGTGGGTAATACTACATTTCCCTTCTTCACGATTAGGCTTTTGCAGTGGCTGTCTGCATGGTCTGGATGAGTCACTCATAAGTTCAAACTTCTTTAAAGGTCTACTGTAATGTGTTCACTGAGGGCTTGTGATAGATATGTCAGAGATTGAGGTTGCAGAATGGCCTATGGTGTATTGGGAGTGTGACATGGTGGCCTTTGATGGGAAGCAGTTGCTTCTGAGTAGCAGCAGCTGCGATTTAACAGTGTAATGGCTTCAGCTGGAGGGAGTGGCTTGGATGCAGAGGTGGCCCCTGGTGGTGTGGCTTCTGTGTCCGATTTTTCACTGTAATCTCGATAGTCAGTTTGTTGCTCCTCCTTGACATTCAGGCAAAGAAGGGTAGATGATGTTTCTGGTAAGGTTGAGTCCAGGTGAGGCCCTGGTTCCCTTTGAAGGACTGGGAGACGTGGATGCAGTTTCTTCACAGTAAGGACCCTGTCACTGTCCTGACCATGTATGATCTTGGGTTCTCGTTGTAAGAGACAGTTTCTGCCTTGATCCAGTTACCATATTTTCTTTGTTGCTAGTTGACATTGGCTCCCATGTGTAGTTTTGGCACAACTTTTGTTCTTTTGTTTTAGTACAATTTCTGGTGCAGCTATTGTTTTGTTTGGCATTCCATGGATATATTCTGGGGGATTATTTTTGGCTTAAGATGTTGGTTGGTGTATGGTAGGACCAATCTGAGTTGTCAACTCACAAGAAGTTATGAGGATGAAGCCAAACTGTCAACAGAATTGTTATAACATTCTAAAAATCTAATGTTTGGATCTGTTTTGCTTTCAAGGGATTTTGACATGATTCTCTTGCAGGTTTGTATTGTTTTTTCTACTAAACCATTTGACCTTGGGCATATGGGGCTTGATGTCTTGTGTTGTAATCCCTAGAATTCAGTGAAGGGTTTCATTTCTTGTGATGATAGCTGAGGGCTGTTGTTAGATATTATCAGTTGTGGTATGCCATGGCAAGCAAAGTGTGCTTTCAGTTTCTGGATTACAATTCTCGAAGTGGTGTGACAGCTTATCTAGTTCAAAATACTGGCTATGGTAGTCCACAGTGATCAAGTATTGCTGATTGTTCCATTCAAACAGGTCGATCCCTACTTACTATCATGGTAAAACGGGAAGTGCGGAATTTATCGGTGGTTCTTTTGGGTTGTTTGGCGCAAGCTTAGCACAGGTTCCACATTTCTTGATAAATTTCTCAATGTCACCATCAATGTCAGGCCAATAAACGGTTCCATCAAAAGCTGATAGCTTGTGCTGAATGTTCCAGTGTGAGCTGATTTTGGGCTGGCCTCTATTTTGTAAAGATGGCCAACCTTCCTTGAGGATGGTTTTGAGCTGTTTTAACTGTAATCTGATTTAGTCTTGTCTTTGATTTCCTGTAGTTTGGTGTGGATGACAGGTAGACGGTTTGCTATGCTATGCACAAATACCTTGAATTCTGCATGCAGTGTGTTATCTGTGTTGGGGAGGTGGAGCCGAGACAAAGCATCAGGTACTGGGATATTGGAGCCAGGTAAGTAGCAGATAGTGAGGTCATAAGGCTTAATTTGGATCATTAGCCTCTGTATCCTGGGAAGGATGCTGTGCAGTGGCTTTGAGAGGATAGTTTTTAGGGGGTAATGATCAGTTGTTACATTGATTTTTTTGCCATATATGAAGTGGTAGAAGTGCTTACATCTGTAAACGATTGGGTAAAGCTCTTTCTCCAACTGGGAGTAATTTTGCTCTTGTTTTGTTCAGGGCTCCTGATGCATATCTATGTATATAGTTGTTGGCGGAGATCTCTGCTCCTAGGCCGTGTTTTGAGGCATCAACTTTAAGTTTGATAGTTCTGCAGCTATGGTCAAAGAATGCTAATCCAGACACAATAGATTCCTTGATATCCTTGATGCACTCAAATGATTAGTCTGAAGAAGGAAGGATTCTTCATTTAATAAGTCTCTTAGGGATTTGTTTTTGGATGATATTTTGGGGATGTATCTTGACAGGAAGTTCAGCATTCCTAGCAGCGTCTGTAGTTCTTCTTCGTTTTTTGGTTCAGGCATTCTGTTAATGACTTGTAACTTTTCAGGATCCGGTTTTATGCCATCTTTGCTAATCTCGTGGCCAAAATAGCTTATTTTGTCCAGTCCAAACTGGCATTTGATTTTGTTGAATCTTATCCCCAGTTTTCGGGCCCGCTGAAGGGCTTCTTTTAGCCTTTCATCATGCTCTTTCTGAGTTCTGCCATAGTTGAGAAGATCATCAATTAGTACGCAAAGTCCTTTAAGGCTGTCAAATGCCTGCTCCATTCTCTGCTGGAGAACATCTTGCACCAATATGAGGCCAAGTGGGTATCTCTTCCAGTGGTAACATCCACAGATTGTGCTAAATGTTGTAAGGCAAGATGCTTTTTGTGACAGCTGTAGTGTCCAGTATCTTGACCATGTGGCAAGCTTAGAGAAATATGGGGCTCCATCAAGGTTGCTTATGGCATCATAAAATGTTGGGATTGGGTAATATGGTTGTTTAATTGCTTTGTCAAGGTTGACTGGGTTGATGCAAAGACATTCTCTCCCATCTTTCTTCTCAACCATGACCTTAGCATTTGCCCATTCAGTAGACTTGATGACTTTTTTGATAATGCCTAACTCTTCCAGACATACAAGCTCATTCTTGAGCTTATCTCTCATTGCTATGGGTACCTTTCTTGCTGGGTGTACTGTGGGTGTGACATTATGTTTTAGGTTTATCTCACAATCTCCTGAAAGCATCACTATTGGTGCATTTGTTGACTGGTCTGTTTGTATTTGGGCCTCAGTGTTAAGGATAAATTTGACCAGATTCAGCTTCTGGCTTGATTTTAGCTCATTAATAGGGGTAGTCCTAGATGCAACCACATAGAATAGCTGGAGCTTGCTGTGCCCGTTTTTGTACCTGCACTGCAGTTTGCTTGTCCCTAGGGAGGGTATCTGGGAACCACAGTAGCTGGTGAGTCTATGGTTGGTTGTCTGTAGTGTGGGCTTTGGGGATAGCATCTCTAGGTAATGCTGAGGGATTAGGTTTGCCTGTGCACCAGTGTCAACTTTAATGTCTATTTTCATCTGTTCATTGATGCTTGCATAGGCTTCATCCTTACTGTCATTCTGGTTAACTGCATACATGTAGAGGCCAGACTCTTCACCTGAGTTTGAGTTGCCTGGGAGTTCTCCACTGGGTGAGTTCTCACCCTGCAATTGTTCCACAAAATTAACTACCTTGCTATTATAAACTCTGGCAAAATGATCAATTTTCTTGTATTTCAAGCAAGTTTTTTTTTTTTGCAGGGCATGCATGGTTTCTTGTGTATTGTCCACCACAGAAGTAGCACACTGGAGTCTTAGCATCAGACCTATTCCAGTTTCTTTATACAACATCTACCTCTTGTTTAGTTTCATGTTTCTCTTCAAACATTTTCGGTTGTGCTTGGGTCGTTTCTTAGGCATGGCAGATTGTTATGGCCCTTTCAAGTGTCAGTCCATCTCCTTCTGCAAAAAACTTTTCACGAATCATTGCGCTCTTGAAACCACACACAATCTTGTCATGGATCATCTCACTTTCGATAGTGTAGCTGTAGGTTTTGACAGGAATCTTAAGTTCAGTTATGAATTTATCCACATTTTCTGTATCCCATTGGTTACTTTTTTGAAACAAACATTATGAGAAGAATTGGTTTCGTTTTGATGCAGCATAATCTCGAAACTTTTAAGGTATGGAATAACTTTGTCCATGTCTGTCTGCGTAATATCAAATGTCTTGAAAAGTTCATATCCTGTATCTCCAACCCAGATGAGGAGGTATGCACATTGGACCTTTTCTGCTTCTCCAGATAAGGGATCATCAAACATTAGTTTTGCATGGTTTTCGAATTTTGTGCATTCATTGTCCAAATAATCTGCATCCCAGTTGATCAAAGGTTGTCAGACATCCATCAGATTTCTTTTTTTCTGATCCAACATCTGACACCATGTAGAATTCGGAATGATTCTTCTATTCAGACCCAAGCACCTATAATATAAAGCACACGATAAGCAAAGCTAATAAAAACGAAGCGTATAATGAACAAGATAATATGTTATATGTCAGTAAAAGTTAAGAAAAAAAAATTCAAATCAGTACATTAAGCCAAACACTTAAAATTAAAAAGAAATTAAAAAGGCAAAATCATCAAAGATAAAGGGCAAATCAGTAAACTTGACAATTAAATTACAAAAACATTACAGTAAATCAAAAATAAAAACAGCAATAGAGGAAAAGGTGAATTTGGCAAGTACATAATCACGAATTATTATAATTAAGGTGTTCCCGGATAAAGGGGATAAACCTTCTACGAAACCTCTCAGTAACAGCATGGATCAGAGAGTAAGTTGGGATTGCTAAGGAGGCTGACTGGGGGAGTTGGAGTCTAATGGGATTGTGAAAATCAAGGAGTAAGTCCTCAGTATGGGGATTGGAAATGACTGATTTAGTGAAAAGCAGTCAAATTTGTTCCCTCCTTTTTTTAAGGTGACAGTACGTGCAGCTTTAAGGAGGAAGGAGTATGGAATTTTGCCTTCTTTGTAAGTGATCCTGAGTGAACGCTTTTGGACCGGCTCGATTTGGTCACTAAGTTCATTTGAAAGTTGCGAATGCCAGACCAGACATGCATATTCCAATAACGGCCTGATAAAGGATAAGGAAACATGGAGGGAATGTATCTTAGGACAATTAAATTTGTTTAGCAGCTTAAACATGGATAGTGAAACATTTGCTGGTTTAACAATGTTGGAAACATGTGTGTTCCACTTAAGATCATTAGAAATTGTTACACCAAGGAGCTTAACATGATTCACTAGCATTTCACGTGGGATCAGGTCACAAAAAGCGGGAGTAGATTTCAAGAAGTTGATTGTCATTATCTGTGATTTAAATTAATAGATTCATCCAAACATGGAGTTGGGATTTCAACGGGGTCACTTTTAATCTTCCTATGACATACTTCAAGGATCGACAAGTCATCCACACATTTCCATCTTTGGGGGAATTCCTTGCCAATTTCGTTAATCATGACTAGAAATAAGAGTGGTCCCAATAAGGTTCCTTGAGGTATTCCACAGTACCTAGGGAGGGGGTTAGAGTAAGTGTTTTTATATTTTACAACTTGTGATCTGTTTGAAAGGAATGATATAACAGTATTTACTAATAGTGGGTCAATTTCAAAGTTATTCCTTAGTAAACGGATTAGGATATTGTGGTCAACTAAGTCAAATGCTTTTTGGAAATCGACTAAAACCAGGTTTAGCCAAACATTTGGTTTCTCTAGTTCACTTAGGATGGTGTGAATCAAGTGTACAAGGCAATGGGTGGTGGAGATTTTTCTTAAATTACCAAACTGTCGGAAGGCAATGCGTGGTATAATTTTAATTTTAAGCCAGTCACAAAGGAACCCTTCGTAAAGCTTAGAAAAAACTGGAGTGAGTGTAATAGGACGCATGTTGGTTATAGTCATACTGGAAGATTTCTTTGGGATGGGTGTTAAAAAACCTAGTTTCCAGCAACTTCACCAGATTTTACTAGATTTACCAGATTTTGTAATTTGGTTAAAAATATCAGATAAAGGTCCAGCAATTGTGACTGAAAAGGCTTTAATCAAGTCAATTGGGATGTCTAATGGGCAAGTACTTGATTTTTTGAGCTTTTGGATTTTATTTATAACATCAGAGGGAGAAATTTGGGGGAAAGAGACGGAGGGAAAAATGTATGACCTGAGCCAGGGAAAGGGGGGAAAGCCAGTGAAAGAGGGGAAAACAAAGCAAAGCATGTACAGCTCACAAGTAGGTAGGCATAGCACACACAGGGCAGGCAGGTCTACAGTTACCACGTAATAATCCATGACCAGTAGTATCCCCATCAACTTGACAGTCTCTGGAGGACCACTGAGCAACCAGACTTTGTTTGAAAACATTAAAACATCGAGAATTGAGTGCAGACTCTATATTTTGTAGATTGCTTGACAAGTTTCAGGTGATGACCTCTATATCTTAAGTTAGTATCATTAGTATGGAATAATACTGGGATAGTATTAGCCCCCAATGATTTTTAGGCCAAAGTAAGTAAAAAGTAAGTAAGTAAAGTAAGTAAGACGGCACTAGACCCATAAGGTCCAAACCGGCAGTTCTGAAATCCGTTTCATGGCCCTTCAGCCAGGAAGTGCAATTGGGGGCTGGGGGCCAACCATCCTGTTCTTTCACATACCCTTCCTACTTACCTTCCCCAGATTTCTGGGGAAGAAATCTGGTAATAGGTGCCTATTTAGAGATGGGTCGACTCTGGCTGAGCTTACAGACTCACGCCGCTGACCCCCGGGTCAGTCTCAAACTAAATAACCGGTCACAACTGGGATTGAACCCATGCCCCTTGTACACAGGATCCCCACGCCAGCGTCCCAACCACTCAGCCAGGACGGCTGAAAAATGGCATCTCATCTATTTCTCCTGTAATCAAGTGTAGAGAGATTCAGCTTTGAGGCTTAAAGGGTAGGAAAGCTCCTGCACGCCAGATATCACTTTGGGGGCATGTGTCTGTACATCTTCATGAACTTTTATGTCTTTTTTAAAAATGGGGAGGTAAGAGACATTCCAACTTCAAGCTTTAGATAAACAAGTCCTTTATATAGAAGACTGATCACTTCAAGAGAACAAATGGAAATAGTATGCTTAATCAGTCCCATAGTGGAACTAGCCCCAGTAGCCGACTTCTTAGCATAAGTGCTGAACTTCTGTTAATTGTCATTAGTGACACCAAGATCCTGCTCATTATTTACAAAGGAGAATGGGTGACCTAAGAAAAAATAAGAGTGGCAAGGATTCAGTTTGTCAATGTGAATGATATTGTACTTGACAACATTGAATTCAAGAAGCCAGGCCCCAGCCCATTGACCCAGCAGTTGAAGACTATTTTGCAGCAGGATATGATCTCCACAGGACAAGGCTGGTCCAAGAAGCTTTAGGTCGTCTGCATAAAGAGTTGACTTAATGCTTACAATGGAAAGAGCATGGTTGGTGAAGACATTAAACAGTGTAGGACCCAAAACACTTCCCTGAGGAACCCCACATAGAACATTTGTAGAGAAAGAAAGAATACAATTACCAAAGTCATGAAATAACTGAACACATTGAGAGAACAAATAAAGAAAATCAAGGATCCAGAGCAAGGATTTTCTTCAAGCTTGACTGTATATAATTTAATTTTGCAAGTTGCTTGTGACACACTTTGTCAAAAGCTTTAGAAAATTCAAGCAAAATCATGTCAGAAGGTGCCCCCATATCAATTAAATTGGTGATGTGATCATACAGTTCACGGAGATTGGTATCAACAGATCTTCCTGAATAAAAGCCATGTTGTGAACTGTGTAAAACATTATTTGCTTCAAGGTGTTTAACAACTGCAGAATTGATTATTCTGTCAAGAATCAAAACAACTGCTGATGTCATGTTAATGGGTTTATAATTTTTAACAAGGTCCTTTGTACCTTTGTCAAATATAGGAATGATGTATGCAGTTTTCCAATCAAGAGTTACCCTGGAAAGATTTAATGATAACTTGAAGAGCAGGGAAAGAGATTGACACAAAACTGTATGACATTCATCTAAGATACATGGGTGAATGCTGTCTGGAACAGCAAATTTATTCAGTTTGAGGCATATAAATTCCTTTAGAACCGATGTATCAGTAAGCAGAATTGGTTTCATCTTATGTGATACATCATATAAACTAGGTGTGGGATAAATAATGCCAGAATTGGAGGAAAAAACAGATGACAAATGCTGGTTAAGAGTTTCAATTTTAGCTCAGGATCAGCAACTGATCGACAATTGTACAGGATATCTGTGACTGTGAATCTGCTGTTACATTTTTGAGTGGCGTAGCGCCAAAAAGATTTAGGTTTATCCTTAAGATCCTCAGCCAGTTTCTGTGGTCTTATTTTTCTATAGCAATTCCTTGCTTTGTGTTTTCTGTTGATTAGCTTGCTTGCTTTGGTAGTTAAAAAAGGTAAAGATTTTTGCCGGTTTTGCCTGGAAAATTCTGGTGTAAGACTTTTCAACATGTAGAATTTCCATTTTTACATTTGACCAATTTTCATCAATATCATCAGTAATAAGCTTTTTTCCAGTTGACCTTGACAAGCTTTTCAGAGACTAGTTTGTAGTTTCCATATTTTGTTTCTTTGAAGAATTTTGTTTGGGAGGTAGATATAACTACAAAATAATTGCTATATGGTCACTATTACCAACAGGTTTGGTTATTACATTCTTAATAAGAAGGTCAGGGTTACTAAGAATAACCAGATCAAGAGTGTTGGAGACTTGATCTTCCCCGAAACGAGTTGGCTGTGAAAATGTTTGACAGAGGGAATTATCAGAAAGGGTAGACAAAAAAGGAGGATATCTAGTACAAAAAGACAGATCCATCGATCCATGGGATTTCAGGAAGGTAGAAGTCCTCCTAAAGGACGAGATCATAGCAGACAAAATTGAACATCATAGGTAATAACATGGTAACCAAATTAGATTCAGAGTCCAAAACACAGGGAGCAGTGGGGCTTCTATAAACAAAACCCACTACAATTGATATTGTTTGATTGTGTGTTTTTATCAAAACAGTCTCAGTTCCATAAGTAGTCAGATAATTAAAGCAAATGAGACTAACCTTTAGTCCATCTCTTATGTGTAAGCACACTCCTGTGAAAAAGTGGGGAATTCAGGTTAGAAAAGAGCTGGTAACCATTGATTTTCATTTCTTCAGGTGATGAGACTGACAAGGTGTTGCTGCAACATCCACTTCTTCTGATATCATACAAAAGGAAAGTTCCGAAAGCTTATAATTGAGGCCGTCACAATTCTATCTAAGGAACCTCATTCTATGTGAGGTAGGAATCTGAGAGGATGCAGAACTAGATTAAGCAGGGACCAAAGGACTGGTAAAGTTGCTCGATGTAGAACTATGAAACAACATAGAAGAACCAGCAGGTGAGCAATTTGTTGCAGAAAAAAACAAGGAAATGCCAGCATTAGACAGGGAAACATTATTATGATCACTACTGGGCAGTTAAGAAACAAAATTTGGTGGTGCAAGTCCGTAAACATTTAAGCAATTTTACAGAGTTAGAAGGAGACACAGACATTAGTAGAACATTGGTCAGGGGGATTGCTCTAACTGGTAAGCTTTGTTTGAATGATGGCCTTATGATTTGTCAAATCCGCCTCTCCATTAGCTTTTCTGTGTTTTGACTCCTCAGCTAGAGCTCTATGCTTTATTTGATGTTCCTTTTGACTATCACCATAGAAACTGATCAATTCTTTTGTTTCAAAGTATTTCTGTATTATTTGCTTTCTAAATTTAGTTGATGGTACAGATTAAAGGAGAGGAGGAGGTAGCTACAAGAGGATTGATGGCTATTTGATTTTTTTTTTTTTTTTACTTTGATTGGGGGAGATGCACCAATGTCAACTCCCTAAGTGTGTAACAGATAGTTATACAGGAAAACTGCATCATCAGTCTGGGTGGGGATTGCTTATGCAACGATATCCAAACGTCTTTCAAAACATTGATGCTCTGAACGTGCTATCTGTCGAAAATCAGTTTAAGTTAATTGGCCTACAGTTTAAATTAATTGGCCTACAGGAAGTTGAGACAACTGAGAAGACACTGTAGAAGCCACTAGGTCCTGAACAATTGAAACACAGCACACTGATTGTAGTAAATTTTCAATGTGTGATATCTTATTGGCAATTTCACTAACCTGAACAGAAACGTCACATTTAATGTTAGTTCTCAGTTAAGGAAGTGTTTCGAGTCAACTGACTAGTGGTGGCAAACTCCATCTTGAGATATTCCCTGAAAGATTTCAACAATTTATCCATAACAGAAGCTAGGTTTGCTGTCATGGCCTGCTCACTGAAGGAGATAGAAAAATGAGGGGAAGGTCACTTTGTAGGCTAGACATGACCATGAACAAGTAAGTGATTTCATCATCTTGCTTAATAATTTATATTCGCCAGGGGGCAGGTCCAGGCAATTGCCACAAACCCACTTCTTACAAATGTCACACTATGGCCGAGGACCCCTCATCCAATTTTGTAGGACTGGTAGCACACATATCATGGCTTTTAAGTGGGCTTATGTGTTTACGCTTCTCCTTGCTGGCCCTACTAAATTCAACTAAATCAGGAAATGAAACTAAAGAAGTCTGGGGTATGTGCTAGACTACTACCTAGTGCTTGGTTACTAGGCTACTACCTAAAAATTTCTTTTAAAATCTATAAATCAAACAAATATACTTCTTTGTAACAACTTCTCAAGCTGTCATTAAATCAGAAACTTTGAAGCTTCTTAAGAATTAAGGCAGGTGCTTGACTCACTGCCTTTGTGCAATGAAAAAAAAAATAAAAATATAAATCGAAATATCGAATTGTAAATAGGTCACAAATACCATTAGATTACTTGTTATAGTCATTTCTCTGTTTGTTCTAAAATTATTTATCTTCTTCCAGTTTCCACACTTGTAATATGTAATTATGATTTTTTGTACAAAATGGCCAAGTTTCCACCATTTCTAAAGGTCATTAATGCCAACTTTCAGTTGTTTGTTGTATTCACTGTGGATCTGTCAGTTGATTCATAAATGATTCCATTTTTGTTCATCATGGAATGTCTTCACTAGAGGAAAGTCCATCAGATTTGAGCATGAAGCATGGGTCTGGGGATCTTCTTATGGCTACTCTTTCAAACTTTGAGCTGTAAAAAAAATGATGAGCTACCTTCTGAACAAAGTCCTGAGTTCAGCCCAGCATACTTTACTTGGATAGTTTCTTCATTTGTTTAATCTTCTGGTGGCATATTTGATCTTATGGATATCCACCTAGAGGTACTGCCTGGGAAAACAGATTGCAAGTGTGCAAGCCGGAAGAGGACAAATAATTTCAGAAGAAACAGAAAGATGACTTTAGCCAGTAACCAAATGGTACTGTGATTGTGGGGAATTAGAAAGATGCTAAGGCTGCATCTCTTGCTACAAATCATGATAGTATTGAGTCAATGTTTCCCATGAAGCACTACGGTTCAGCAGAATAAATGGAAGTGATAGTCAAGCAGCTGAAGATGATTTGAAAATATACTGCTGGTAAGGAAGGTGTTGACCTTTTGGATAATGTACTGTTGAACTACTGGCCAATGGTTAGGAGCATGAAAGGGCACTGGGGAATTTGACCAAATTTATTCTATACATTAGCTGTTGCTGAGTTGAAATTCTATAAAATAGTCCACGTAAATGTCACTGAGGTAAACAATTAGCAACTGGATTTCCTAATACTTGATAGATTAGTACCCTGGTTTTGATGGAAACCATTGTACAATTAGAGTGTTTCTAAAAAAAAAAGCTTACAGCTCATTGCCCTGAAACAAGGGGTGTGCAAGATATAGATGAAAAAGACTTGAGTGAAGTGACTATGGTGTGCAATTTCATATAAAAATCTGCTGTAAATAGTTGTGCTCTTGAATACTTTTTTGTGTCTTGCTGTTTTTATATGAGTTTTAGTACTGAATAAATTTGCAGCTGAACATTCACATTTAAGAACACACTCTATCCCTGTCCCAGAAATTAAAAAAGATAATTAGCTACAAGGAGCATGTGGTAATTGGTTAAGGAATAGTTTTACAGATGATTTATAAAACTGTATAGATTGGGATTGAGCAAAAGTCTGAGGCTCAAAACAAATTTCCTTGTGTCTTGCTTGAGGAAAGATTTATTCTTGAAAGGTTTCATTTATAAAACAAGAATTGTAAAAGGTCGATGCTCTTAATTAAGATAAAATTCTTTCAGGAATGATATTAGTAAGTATTCTAGACTTAAAAAGTTGTTTTCAGAATTTCATAGTGCTTTCTTATGAGGCCAAATGATGCACTAGTACCCTGGTAAAAATTCAATACTAGCTGATGTTAGTATATTGATGCCACTGTCTGTCAAAACAAAATATGCATAATTCTACTTCGGATAGCAATTGCCAGAAAGTGCTAAGCCCTTGAAAAGAAACCAAGAAATATAATTTGTCAAAAGCAAGGGGTTAAGGTCCTAATGGAAAACCAAAACAATTGGTGTGGTATGACTGGTGGTATTGAAAGGTACTTTTGCCAAATTTATGAATTCATTGCCTAATGGGACATACATTTAGCCAACTGGTAGCATGAAAGAATGGACTAAGCCATCTTAGTGGTTTATCATAGAACCAGTTAATTGGTAAGAAATGGTTGACAAGTCTTAGTACATGATTGTAGCCATCCTGAGAAGTAGTGCATATTTTATTAATGCAGATAGCACTCTAAATTACTAGTTACCTTGTTATTCAAAGATGATTCTTAATTCTGAATCCAGATGGCTAGGTTGCTAGAAATTGCTTTATATCAAGGAACTCTGCGAAATTCTCCGAAAGTGTACAGAAATGCATGGAGTGAATGGTTCAGTTGACAAACCTGCAATTGTTCCTCTTCTCTAGAGCCAGCACACTGAAGTTATGACTTAATTGACATTACCTATTAAAGCTGTTTCCAAGAAGACAAAAAGACCTAGATCCTGTTAAACTAATATTGTAGATTAAGGCCTTCAAATGTCTTTTAGCATGGACTGGGGTATTAAGCAACAAACTCATTTATAGTACTATTTTTTTAACCTCTATTCATATAATTTTTTATCATGTTGATACTCTTGACAGTTTGGTCTAGAAATCGCTGCCACAATGGACAAAAAATTCAGTAATCTGATTTTGCTCAAGATTGTTGTGTATGTAACTACAGATTTTTTGTTCTCCACTGCCATTGAGACACTAAACATAAAAGAGAACTGTTTAAGGGCTGGTTTAAAGCTTAATTTCTATATTTACATTGTTATTTACAACTTTGACTTCATAACGCCATTATAGAGTGCCATATGATATCCAAAATGACACTTTCGGTGCTGTTTTTGGAGAGGAAAGGATGACGAGAAGTGGCATATGATACCATTTTAAATCAAGCCTGAGGTTCACAATCCTCCCTCCTGTGCACTCCTCTTTTCAGCTTCTTAACCACATTGGAGAATACTTATTTTTTCGAAGAAAATACATTTAAAATATAATGCTCTCATTATTGTCCTGTGGTGGCGCAGTGTGTTTGACCTTAGCTTGGTAATACGGAACCCAGAGATCGAATCATGCTGCAGGAATGCACTGCAGGGCCGATGCAGGGACCTTAGTAGTCAAGAAGCGTAGTTAATCCGATACAATACAATACAATGCTCTCATTATAATACAGAAAACCAACAACAAATAAAAACTCTGAATAAGTGCGTCACAACATAACATCAGTTTTCTGCTTACCATTGGCTAACTCTTACACTTTCGGTTTGACTCTGTACATTGAAGATGTCTCTGGGAACAGTGTTTTTTCAAGCTTTTTATTGTAAATATGAAAAAGGTAACGCCAAACTTAAAAAAACATGGAAAAATTGTGATCTCAATTATTATCAGTGCAAAAAGTATCTTTTATTTATTTTCAACTGAAAAAAAGTTTTTTTTTGAAAAAAGTAATTCTAATTAATATCAGAGGTAATTAAGAAGGCAAACGTTTCATTATTTGTCAGCCCTAATGTGCTTCTTTTATGAGTTGATGACGTGTCATTGTTTGAATAATGGTAGGGTGAAGGAACCAGCTCCAGAAAGCTTCAATGGTCTGGCAAAGATGTAGTCTACATTGACTCAGAAAGCAAAGATATTATATACTTACAAGATTTTCTTCAGAAAAATCAAGCACCCTTCTTATATTCCAGCCCTGTTGATCACGTTTGTTATCATGTGCTACAGCATATTGTTCATTCAGCTCTCTGTTTTGCTTGTTTTTTCCCTCTTCTTCATGTCAGCTAACAGCATAACAGATGCCCATTTGGTCAGTTGAGGAACCCAATGAGATGTCCAGTGAGTCTTCACTGGTAAGCTCTTTTTTCTTTTTGGCTTGAGGGCACTCTTTTTTATTTTCCCTTTTTTGCTCTCATGCTTTTCTTTTTTTCTCTTTCTCTCTTTGTTCAAGCACTTTCAAAACCTTTTTTGATGTCCTGGATGCCAAGGTATAAACAGAACAGCAACGTAATGAGTCCAAAAGAAGTTCTTCAAATTATTTCTCATATGTATGATTCTTTTTTGGACTAACCAACACTGAAATGGTAGTGTGGTTGCAGTTTTTCAATGTGGTTGTCACCCTTGTTGAATTCTGACTCTTTGATTTCTGACTGTCAACATACTGTTTGAACCTGGCTGGATCAAACTTTCCCTTGTTGATCACGTTGTGGTTCGTACGTACTAGAATAGTGGAATTATAAATTTGTTACACTTGAGATGGTTGTTGAATCAGTCAAGGGGCAAGGTAAGTCTCTCAGATCTGACATAAAATTTGAAGAGTCCTTGTTGTAGTAAGATATTACCTAGGTATGCTTGTTGCCAGTTTATAAGCTTTTGCTCATTGGATAATTTTAGCCCTTTGTAAATAACCCTATCAAGGGTCTGTAGAACATGGGATGCATAGGCTGGCAACTTGAGGATAGTAACATTCTTTTCTGAAGCAAGTTTTACAAGAACCAAGGATAAACTGGAGCCGTTGCTGTCAAAAATATTTTTTTTTTTTCACCTGAGGTAGGAAAACAGCTCTAAGCCAGTAAAAAAAGAGATGTGCTGTCATCCATTATTTTTCAGTTCCTAAATGAAATGCATCTCCCCATGCTGTACAGAGTAAGTCCAACATATTGGAGTTACCCCAAATGGGGGTTCTTCTGGAGTGAGTCTGACACCCTTCGTGTTTATGCTAATAACTCATCTGCTGTCTAGAATCATTCTATCTTCTCTCTATTATTCTAGACTATCACTTAAAAATGACTACCAACCCAAAGTGTAAGGCCATCCCCCTGTGTCGGAATTTACCCTGTACAGAGTAAGTCCAGCATATTGGAGTTACCCCAAACGGGGCTTTTTGTTGAGTGAGCTGCTTAAAATCATTCTATCCTCTCTATATTTTTATGAACTATGACTTGAAAATCACTACCAACCTTGTGGCCAGCAAAGATATCCTCTTAAAAATTTCAAAGCTCTTTCATTGCAAAAGGAATTGAAACTGGCAGCAATATTGAACGCTGTTTTTAAGTGTCAAGCCAAAGGAAGAAGATAAAGTACAGAACTGCAGACTTCTATTATTACTGAGTCAAATAAGACGGAAGTGTCAGAGTTACCCATGTGTCGGACTTGCCCCAGTTCAGTTATAGCTTGTTTCACTTTTTGGACTTGTATCATAGTATTCAGTAACTTGTAAGATGGTAGTCTTGAGCTTTTTGGCATCATTGGCAGAAACAAAACATGTGTAGATTTTTGACTGGGTTGGAATTTTGGAACAAGTTATAAAAATTTCATTATAATTTCTGGAATTTGTGGCTAGTGTAAAGCAGAGCAATCTCTTTTGTCACTGTGGAACTTAATGAGTAAAAATATTTTATCTAAACAAGATATCTTACTTTTCAGGACTTATCAGGAGAGTAATTGTTCATTGTGAGAATGGCAGACGATGAAAAGTTGACCATTAGGAAGGACAAAAGAGTTCATTATGGATCAATGGAAGAAAAAATTAAAGCAGGTACTGCACAAGTGCCTCGACAACCTGTTGTTGCTCTTACAACTGGCTCTACATCTCCAACTGTTGACCTGAGTGATAGTGGTATGTCAGAAGAGGAAATAGAGGAACCGTCTAAGGAGCAGCACATCTATGTTTCATCAGGTAAGACATTCATCTACTACTGCTAATAAATCACTTCAGTATTAAACCGTGTAATGCCAAAAGATCAGCGCATGAATTTTCTCCGTGCGAATTTATCCAAAGCTTCCCTTTTTAATACACTCTACCCCAAGAAGTTTCAGCTCTTTTTAAATCTTTCTCCATGACTTCTTCAATTTCATTTGGGGAAAAAGTTGCTTTGTGTTTGGCCCTAAAAGCACAATCTTGGGCCCTCTGTCATCCTTCTTCTTCAAAACATAGCTTAGCCATCTCAGCCTTTCTCTCCTTTTTGCCCTAAAAAGTTAGTGCTAGAGCCGTATAGCTTGCTGTTTGACGTACGGTTAGTCAAACAAGCACACGGAACTATCCATGGGAAATTCCTTTGGAGGGCATCAACAAAGTCTTTCTTTGTCTTCCAAAGCACTCTATGTTCTAGAACCGTAGCCCACTTGGCGACTGCTGACTCTGTAGCTTCTAATCCTCTAACCTTCATTTGCAAATTTATTTACCTTTTACTTCCAAAATTTTTTCGACTGTGAAAAAACACACATTGGACCTTGACTATTCTATTTTTTACATTGTCACTGCTGCCATCATCTTTACCTAGAACATTACCCTGCTAAGTGAAACTTAGACACATTATATTTTGACCATTATTTATTCCTTGTATGAGCAACTTTATCTTCTTATCATTAATTTCCAAACATATTCTTGCACACTCTACTCTCAAAGCCTCATAGGAATTCTCAAAATCTAGGCCTATGAGTTTTTTACTTCCCCATTTGATTCTGTGCTCTTCCATAGGCTTTGCTGTGTTCTTTAGGGAAAAGTCCATCAAATAATCCATATAAATGGGATAGAACGCAACGAAGATTAAATGTTGATTCAATTCAATACCAAACCAGCTACTAGCCTCATCTACTACCATAACCGAAGCAATATTATTCTTGTAAAGAGGATTAATCACTTTAATATATTTATCTGCTATGCCGCACAAGAATCAAATCTTTGCTGGAGCTCTTCTATCGGCTGCATTAAACGCCTTTTCATAACCTCTAGCATTGTCGAACTTCTCAATTATTAATCTCAGAGAGAAAATTTGATCCACGCATCATCTCCCCTTCCTATAACCACCTTAAAGCTGTATTGACAGCATGTCAATTCTAAAAAATATCATGAAAAATATATTACCATATTCACTCTTACCACCTTTTCAATCTCATACTCATTCTTAAAAGAAAATGCTTTCTCGATTACCTTACTCACTCTTATCACCTTTTTTGCTCTTACCAACACTCCTTATCACTCTTACTACCTTTGCAATCTCATATTCACTCTTAAAAATCAATGCCTTCATAATTATCATACTCACTCTTGTCACCCCTCTTTATCACTCCTATCACTTTTACAATCTCATACTCGCTCTTGAAATACGCAATACGACTTCTCAAAACTGAATTCTTTCTTCAAATCAAGAGCTGGAAACAGGTTTAAAGACACCAGTGACAAATAAAACGAAAGGGGATTTAATATATAAATCATTGGCTGTCTACGTTCTGCTTGTACTTTTTCCTTTAGAAAAATCTCTCCATCCACTATACCAGAACTCTCTCTCTCTTTCTCTACATTCAGTATTCTCATATTCTTTTTCTTATATGCATAATTGGAAACCTAAGAGAGACCTAGGCTATATTTGATTGTGCCAAAAATATAATCTATTGGTATAGGAATATTTCTGTAACACAATATATTGCAAATTTTTCTGCTATAATCTTCAACAGTATATTTTAAACGAGACTTTTTTTTAACTACCCTGGTAAAAATTCAAAATATTTGCTCCCCAAATCAGCTTTGGTTGAACAAATGATGTTGTTTACCACTTTTTTTATGATATACAGTATTTACTTACTTATTTATACTTTATTTTTTATACTCAAAAATACAAAAACATTAACCCCCAGCAAAGAGAAGAGCTTGTAGGGTTGGGTGTGTAAATAATAGGATAAACACAAATCAAAACATCTCGTCATAATAATAGTGATAATAGCAAAATTAACGTAATTAACAAAAAAAAAAAAAAATAAATAACAAAACCTATAAAACAAAGAATAAAAGAAAGGAAGGGAGAAAAGAAATGCCGGGCAGGAGAGGCATGGGAGGTCACCCCATCGTGGAGACAAAAACAAAACATATAAAGAAAAATATTCCAAATTTCTAAAATTCCATCATTAAGGGTAAATAAATAAACATTAAAAACAAATTTTTAATTATTGCTTCTTCAAATAAAGCTGAAGTTTTTGTGATTGATCAGCCTGTTGAAGAGCTTCCAGGGCACAGAGAGGAGTGTGATGCCACGATAGTTGGAGCAGATTCTGCGACTGCCTTTCCGTTTCCGGAGAGGCAGAATGATGCCCCCTCGCCAGGCTTTTGAATCCATTCTGTGCGAAATACTATCAGTACTAACAGTACTTGGAGCCAGAGAAAGGTCGCTGCCCCACCATATTTCAGCAGTTCTGCAGGGATACCACAGACTCCTGGGGCTCGGTTGTTTTTTTATCCATTTCAGAGATTTCAAGATTTCTGTAGAGGTGAAAGGTTGGTGCACACTTTCACACGGGGCCTCAGGGGTGTTGGATGCAACTTGAAGAAGGTCAGAGTCGGGCTGGCTAACACAGTCCAGGGTTAGAAGTGTGGAATGTCTTCATTCCACGTTGCTTTCTTTCAAAAATGCTAATCGGAAAGACTTCTTGTGTGGGTCGAGATAATCAAACAAAAACAGAAAAATAAGTAAATAAGATAAATAAAAAAAGAAGAAAAACAATTAAGAATTTAGGAGAAGGCATATAAACAATGAATACATACAAACAAACAGGCCAAGTAAAATAAGACTAAATATTACATACTTATACGAATTAAATAATGACAACAGAGCGCTCCAACTATAATACATAATAATTAGATGAAAGTGTGAGCAAAATGAATGAATTTTTAGAGGTTTTACGAGTTCAGGGTGCTAAAATAGGCTTGAAAATTAATGTTAAGAAGACTAAGTCACTAAGGCTAGGAATAAGTGAAGATGAACAGGTGACATTTGGTAACGAAAAAATTGATCAGTTTGGGAGCTTCAGTTACCTTGGTAGTATTATTAGTAAAGATGGTGGGAGCTGTGAAGATGTTAAAAGTAGAATAGCTAAGGCCCAGGGTGTTTTTTCACAGTTCAAAAAAGTTTGGAAGAATAGAAAGATAAGTCTACAAACCAAGATTAGAATATTGGAAGCTACAGCGACGACAGTGGTCAAATATGGCTCTGAAGCATGGGCACTCCGAAAAGCAGATGAAAATTTACTAGATGTTTTCCAGAGAAATTGCCTACGGATTGTTCTGGGTACCCGGCTGACTGACCGCATTTCAAAGAGTAGGTTGTACGAAAAGTGTGGTTCAATCCCGCTTTCTGGGGCTATAATGAAAGAAAGGTTGAGATGGCTAGGCCACGTTCTACGGATGAAGGATGACAGATTACCGAAGATTGTCCTTTTTGGCCAACCGTCTGGGGCTACACGGAAAGCAGGTCGTCCTTGTCTGGGTTGGGAGGATGTCATAAATAAAGATTTAAAGGAAATGGGAACTTCCTGGGAGGATGTAAAGAGGGAGGCTTTAAATAGATTAGGTTGGAGAAGTGTGCGTAGCTGTGTTGGCCTCAGGCGGCTTGGTGCTGCAGTGAGTTATTATTATTATTAGTAGTAGTAGTAGTAATTTTATACCGAATCATCCACTTGTAAACTTTGAAGTGCTTCTCTTCGGACTCTCAAAAAGTCGTTGATCGCTGGTATATAATCACTAATTGAGTATTTTGTAGTTGAACTGCCAGGTCTTTTCACAAGTAAATTTGCCTGAATGCCCTTAGATATCCATGCATCATATTTGTGAACTTTTCTTAATTTATCACATTTCACCGATAACAGGTGATTATCTTGCGAATTTTGGCTGGAACATCATCACTAATTAACAAGTCCAGATTGTTTCACATGCAATGTCTTACCCTTAAGCTTTCTAGTATTTTTTTTTATCATAGGCAACTTATCGTCTTTTTTATTCAGTGTCACCTTCGAAAATTGACGATTATCGTAGTCTGTGATCGTAAAATTCACATCCGGCATTTCTAATCCATGGCGAACTACCTCTGTGAATAAGCGTTACCATTGTCTTCGCATACAATACAATCCATCTGATAACTTTATTTTCTAATTTAGCGGCATCAATTCTCACAATCCGACCCATACAATCTTCATTTTTTCTTCTTATCTTCATTATTTCATCAGTACATGTTGTTATTTGCAATTGGTAAGACGTATTATTTTCGATCTTTCCAGTTTTCAGTTCAGTATTATTCATCCTATTTTTAAATAACGAATAGTCTTTTTCCAGATTCTTGACACTTGCCGTAAGACTTCCTAATTGATTTCGATATTTTCTAGCTTAGTGGTTCTCAAACTTACTTAGACACTGTACCCCTTTTTACCTACATACCACTTAAGGTATCCCTTCTCAGGTACCGGTACTAAGTACACTATAGCTAAAACATAAATAAAATTGCCAGTCCTAGATTTTATTTTATTTTATTTTTATTTTTTTTTATTTTTTTTTATTTTTTTTTTAGTTGGGCAGACGTGTACCGCCTAAAAAATGTTTTGTACCACCAAGGGTACGCGTACCATGGTTTGATTACCAATGATCTAGCCTATCGTCCTTTGTTTTTACGACCTCGAAAATTAGCTTAAAGTCTGCATCTAGTATTGATAGTTCTGGTCTCAAGCTAGAGCTATCCTCTGAGGTGTCTAATGTACTACTCATACTTTGTTGTCCGGGGTTTTTCCCTTTACGTCCCATTATGTACTAATAGACTTGATATATATTTAACCGTCCTTGAGATGATATTTTCACATTAATTTTCACACAGAGATCTTAAATGCGTCGTACCTTACGAGAGTATTGAATGAACTGAAATTAGATGCAGTAATGCATCTAATTGCCTCGAAATCACAAATATATCAAAGAGCTCCTCTGTTCTTGTGCTAATTTTTCATTCTAGAGTATTTACCTATGGAGAAGAGAGAATCTGAAGACAAAATTCAGGCTTTAGCTGAATTTGAAAGAAGAAAAAAAGCAAGAGAAATCAAAGTGTCGACTGATGACAAGGAAGTGAAAAGATATTTGAGGCAAATTGGTGAGCCCATTTGTCTGTTCGGTGAAGGACCAGCTGACAGAAGAAACAGATTAAGAGAACTTCTCTCAGTGTAGGTTCTTTTTTGTAGCAGTTTACTGACAATGTCCAAAGCGAAACTTTATAAATTAAAGAAGCAAAATAAAACGGAGGAACGGAAATTAAAAGTAAATTAATAAAATTAAATAAAAGAAATGTACAATTAAGGGCTGCAAAATGTAAAAACTGAAATTAAGAAAATCTTCTGTGTAAATATACCATTGCATATATTTCTTTTTTTCAAAAAATGATTAAAACAGCCGTAGTTTGGACATTAATGACGAACATAAATTGGATATGAAAAACATTCTTCTTTCAAATGAAAGTAAAAATTGAAACCTCGCCCTTATCCCTCTTCATTCATTGTCTTGTTAGAAACAGGATGATTGAAAGCAACAGGATTGAATATAAGGAACTGTTAGCCCTGTTCACTGTTCCTAGCTCTGATAAGACGGGATAACTTAAAGCAACGCGATGAAATAGAAGGCTCTGTTCATTGTTCCTTACCCTGTTAGAGACGAGATCACTAAAAGCAACACGATAAAACAAAAGGCCCTGCTAGAGACGGGATAACTAAAAGCAACAGGATGAAATAGAAGGCGCTGTCCTAGCCCTGTTAGAGACAGGATAACTAAAAGCAAGGATGAAGCAGGATACAGTAGGAGGCCCTGTTCACTGTTTTTAACCCTGCTAGAAACGGGATGGCTAAAAGAAACAGGGTAAAATACAAGACTGGCATTTCTACCCTATGAAAAAGTACGGTAACTGGTAATATGATAATAACACCGAAAACTACATTAGTTTAATAATATGACCTTTCTCTGCAATTACGCAATTGATTTTTAATCTGGCAAATATTTCTCAAGTTTTGTTTTTGTTGAAGAATGTTGGAAATAAGCCTAGAATGGGTATTACGTAGAATTTATTAAAAAATAAAAAAAAATTGAAAAAGAACCTGTTCGAAGAAAAGTAAAGAGCTCTATTAAAGTTTTGAAAAGTGAGGATAATTTCATAAAATAACTCAAACTACTAGCCAGAAATGACTGTTAAAGAAAAAATAACTCGAAACCCGCATGAATTGAAACGAATGATCATGTCAAACAAAAATATAACAGATGCTGATGCAGATGAATGAACAAATCTTTAAACAAGTAAAACTTAAATTGAATAGTCAAGTCAATAAAAGGAGCGCAAATTATTGCAAACAGGAGTTTCGCTACTGCCTTCCTCCGCCGAAGGTAAAAGTTTTAAAGTCTGTCGCATCATCTGCGTTTTACTAAAACTATGTGTAATTTAAACAATGGGCCTTCGTTGTTCAAAACATTGACGACAAATAAAAACTATGTCACTATAATATTCATGATAACTAGAAAGCATTAATGAATATAGAATGAATATTTTATATATAATAATATTAATTCCTGGAAATCTCAGCAATTAAAGAATTTATTTCACTGTTTTTTTTTTTCAATGTTATAAATATTAAGAAAAAATGTTACAATGTATTTTATTGTAAGTAAAGCGTAATGGAGATATGATAAGAAACACATTATAACATTTTTTTTTTATACTTGTAACATTGGGAAAAGGTACTGTGAAATAAAATCTTGAATTGCTGAGATTCTCTTTAGGAAACTTCTTTTTTGGATATATGTTTTTTTTAAATTAATTTCTGTTTTTTTATTGCCAATTTTGTTATTAATATAATGAATTTTTCTCCAGTTTGTCACTTCTTCCTCTTAAGAAATAAAATAATTGATTCTAATTTATTAGTTCTAATTCGTGTCATTTGATTTATTTCAGCATCTCCCTTAAATTTACCTGAAAATTCACCTTAACACCCTTAGACTTTTCACCCACCCACGATGAAACATTCATCCTTCCCCAATGATAAATCTTGTATGTAAACAATGGGCATAAGACATACTCTACAACCTTTGTCTCCGAGCTGGAGGAGGGGGGAGGGCTTGGCCTGGGGTCCTAGCTATTAGACCTTCTGACTATTTTCAAAAAACTTTGATTTTTCGAAAACGATCATTGTTGAGTAGATAGCATCTAAATAAGGCAATTAGAGAAGTGACTGGCTGCCTCCGATCACTGTCAAACATTCCCTGAAAGTTTTAGCTTAATACTTTCAGATCTCCCTGAAATATTGCTGATACGCCCTTTTGAAAGCTAGCATGCACACATGTGTTTTGATTTTATTCAATATCCCCTTAAAGTTTTCTGACAGTTGCTGGAAGTAAAAGTAGTCGCAGTCGCAAGTAGTTGCAGTCACAGTGGCAGATATTTCCAGTCGTAGTCACAAGTAGTGGTTTTCGATTAGCAATGTCAGGTTTAATAGTAGTGCCCCTGTAAGTTTAAAGGTCATATTTTTTCCTTTCCTAAGATATTGTAGATTTACCCTGTCGTTAGTCTTGATGCATACTCTGTCTTCCCCCTTTTTCAATGATAAATCCTATATGTAAACAATAGGCCAATTGCGTAATTTATAATCCTTGCCCAGGGGTTGTGGAACTCGGCATCCCCTGAGGCAAAGTTAGTAGACCTTTCGACTATTTTGAACGAAATGCTAGTTTTTTTTCGAAATTTTGATTTGTGTTATGAATCCCCTTGAGCATACCCTGTAAGTTTCTGCCTAATACCATCAGCTGTCCTTGAGATATTGCTCACACTCCCTTCTGACAACCAACATACACAATAGTTCATTTTAATTTTGTTCAATATCGCCCCTTGAAATTTCTAGGAGTTTTAGTTGTTGCAGTCACAAGTTGTCGTAAACGAATTCGCAAGTTGCCACAGTTGCAAGTAATGTCATTCGCAGTAGTTTCTGCAGTTGTAGTTATAGTAGCAGCTGCAATAGTAGTGCAACTGAAAGTTTAAATTAAATAACTTACCCGTTTTAAAGATTTGAAAGATTCGTGTTTTTGATAACATGGATCCACATCGTGTCTTTTGATTTGGCTTAGCATCCATCAGCATTCCCTAACATCCGACCTCAACACTCTTAGCCTTTTGGGAGGCATCCAGGATTAAATGTTCCCCTCCCCCTTTCCCAATCATTAATCCTGCTTGTAAAAATGACAAATTGCCTAATCTATATTTCTTGCCCTGGAGGCTGTGGAGAGATCTTATGACCTGGGGCATAATTACTACAACTTTTGACTATTTAGAACATCATGCCTTTCAGAATTTCTATTACTTTTAAGGGGGCCATCTGAAAGTGCAAGGGGGTAGGGCTGGTTTCCCTCCGATTACTCTTCAATATGCCACAGAAGTTTCAAATTAAACCCCCATACTTTTCTGAGAAACGGCTTATATATCCTTTTGACAACCATCATGCTTATAGTGTATTTTGATTTTGTCTGCCACATTTTCTGAAAGTTCTACCTTAATACCGAAAGCCTTTTTGGAGACCCAGGATCAAAAATACCCCTTTTACCTCCCCCCAAAAAAGATTCTTTTCATCTGATCTGTCAGTAATCAACTAAAGGGATAAATACAACAAAATAGATAGCCTGAGTGGTCTTTTTAAAACTATTCCTCTGTAGGTAAGTTAATCAATTAATAATTTGAAATGTTTAGTTTTGAGTAATTTTGATAATAAACATATCAATGTGTTGCTTAGGTTTTCAGCTGTTCATTAATACATACACTACTTTTCAATTCCTATTTGGAAACAAGATATCAGGGTTATATTCTTGGATAGTTTTAATCATTAAGATACTGCTTTATAGTTGTTTTTTTTTAAGTATACCGCCAATCAGTGGCAATGTCTGTAATCAGCAAAGTTGTACTTTCTAGAGCTGCATAATGATATTTTTTGCATATTTTCTGCATATTTTTTACAAATGTCTATATTTTAAAAATTTGTCGCCTTTTATGTGTCAAAAGTACATACCCGTGTCGAGTATCTTTTGGACCAAACATTTAGTTCCCGAGTATCCTTAATCTTTCAAAACCTATATGGTTGTGTAAGTTTCCACTTAAGCAATCAAAATAATTGGATTTAGTTTTTGGTACCCTTGTTACTTTTTTCATTTTACAGCATTGGAATATTTGGTCAGTTCCAAGACTTGTGATCCTGTTATGGTTACCATGGATCTTAACTCAATGCACCTCCGGATGTCCATTAGTCAATTAGAAAAGAACCTCCATTAATCCTTATCGTGAGCATCAGTGCAGATATCGTCCCACTATGGGACTATGGTTGTGCTGATGCCATGAGTTTTTCGCACGTGGGACCTTTGAAGTTGATTCCCCGTTGTCTTGTACTCTTTGGTTGCCGATAGAGAAATGTGATGGGTAATCTAGATGTTTCTATGGGAATTACAGGCCATAAGTCCTGCCATCTTCGTTGTCGGCCTAAATCAACTATGCAAAACTGTCTCCGTTGTTTCTTGGTGAATTTTTATGTTGGCTGTCCTTTCCGTTCAATTAATGCTTAGGTTTGTTCAATATTTGTAATTTGTAATAGGTTTGTTCAATATTTGTTTGTAATATTTGTGCGCCTCTTAGACTAACATTTTTAGCCGAAATAACTAATAGCTTTTACTTGTCCTGTGACGTAAGTTTCTTCTGAAGAGAAAAGGTCTTTGAACCAATTTTACTTTTATTTATTTTTTATGATATATCAGGAATTTTATTTAAAGTGAACGAGTCGCTAAACCGATATTTTTAAATCACTATCAATAATATTTCTTTTATATGCTATGCCAGACGTTTTATCTGGAGAGAAAGAGCTGATTTGATAAAGTTTGTGAATCAATATTTTGCTTTTTGTGCTGTACCAGCTATCTCATCAGAAGGATTGAGGCATCTATATGTATGTAGACTTTATTGAAAATTACAAGGATATTTCTATTTTTCTCTCTGGGGAGGATAATCTCAGTACCCTTTATGTATTCACTTATTTACCCAAAAATCATCATTATGATCTCATTTTTAGACTAGGTGAAGATGCAATAATTCGAAAAGAGGAGGATGAAGAAAAGAAGGCAGAAGTGGAAAGAGAAAAGGAGACGTGGTTCCATGAAGGTCCGGACTCACTGAAAATATCAAGACTTTATATAGCTGGTTAGTTTCTCGTTTTTAACCATTGGGCGTATTATTATCTTTAATCATTTCTTCAATTGAATTTTTGAGTTCATTTCCCAACTAAAGAGGTGAGCTCATGGTGTAAGCGTATTTATAAGGAGAGGCTAACCAAGAGAAGCCTCATCTTGTATAGAGCAGTTTCTGTTCGTTTCAAGTTTCAATATTTCTCTAATTTTCGCACGTATTTCACGCTGATTTATGCGTTGGATTCTAAATCAGTTGCTTAGTTCGCGCATTCCAGTGCTTTTCCTTTATTATTTGGTATGCATTCTGCAATAAATTTATGCAAGTCTATTAAATTGCCGTTAGATTTTTAATCTAAACAGTAGTAACGATATTTAACGATAAACAGTAGAAACGATTCAATCTGAACATAACAACAATTGAATTTGCTCATTGATGTGAATATTGCCTAGTATAGCAATTTTTTCTGTATAAGCCTAATGGCTTTTGAGGCAGGCACAAAGCAGGATTTTTTTTTGTGTGCCAGTCATAAGTTTTTTGGGATGGGGAGGGGGATAATAATAAAGCAATTTTTAAAAGATAATTTTATTAAAAAGTTCCCAGGAATAAAAAAAGGGATTTTGGGGAGGGGGGTTTTGGTCCTGGGACACTCTTCTTAAATACGTCTCTTTTTTTGGGTAAGGTTCATTCTCTTCTTAAAAAATTAATTTCTATCACTGTTTAGGTTGTCATCTAATAGGGCAGGGAAGGGAGTTGGCATACCTCCGATCTTCAACATCCCAAGTAAGTTTCAAATTGACACTCTCTGTCTTTCCTTTTATTAAACAAAAAAAAAAAAACAAGTTCGTTTAACGGAAAGTAAGGAGCGGCATTAAAACTTAAAACGAACAGAAATTGCTTCGTATATGAAAGGGGCTGCTTCCTCCTCAACGCCCCGCTCTTTACGCTAAAGTTTGACTCTTTCTCTTAACTCTACCTTTTAAAACAGTAAGGAACTTACTGTTTTATAAAGAAGAAAAAAACACGCACCCGTAATCTGCCTTCCGGCAAAAAATACAAAATTCCACATTTTTGTAGATAGGAGCTTGAAACTTCTATAATAGGACTCTCTGATACGCTGAATCTGATGGTGTGATTTTCGTTAAGATTCTACGACTTTTAGGGGGTGTTTTCCTCTATTTTCTAAAATGAGGCAAATGTTCTCAGACTCGTAACTTTTGATGGGTTGGATTAAACTTGATAAAACTTGTATATTTAAAATCAGCATTAAAATGCGATTCTTTTGATGTTGCTATTGGTATCAAGATTCCATTTTTTAGAGTTTTGGTTACTATTGAGCCGGGTTGCTCCTTACTACAGTTTGTTACCACGAACTGTTTGATAGTGCTTACACGCCCTTTTGACAACCATCCTACATACAGTGTGTTTCAATTTTGTTCAACATACCCCTGAAAATTTTCTGAAAATTTCACCTTAATACCCTTAGCCTTTTTGCATACCCAGGATTAAACATGCCCCTTTTCCCAAAAAGAGATCCATAAAATGATAATATAGAGATGAAGCTTTTGCAGTTTGGTGTGCTAAGTTTCGTCGCTTAACGTGCTCTTGAGGTGTCAGGTCATTTGACGTGTGTCAGTTGCTGTAATGATCTCAAAATAAAAGTCGCTGCTTAGTTTTTGTCCAATAACAAGCTTTTTATCCCACAATAAGATTTTGAAAAAAAAGTCTACTTTTTGTATAGCAGATAAATTGAATTGTACCGATATGTTACTGTGAACCGATTGGCAAGTTAATTAATCTTTGCAAAATTAATTTTTTTTTTTTTTAATATAAAAATTTGTGGAGTCAAATAATAACAAAGTGTTTTATAAATAGGGTCTTCTGCTCCTTAACTACCTCTCTTTTATAAGGAGCAAAGGCAACGCAGGTAGAAACATAATGAGTAAGGAGGTAGGAAAAATACATAAGGTACATAAGAAACGATAAAGCAGTTGGATAACAGAATAGTTTTAATTTCTGCTTGGATCTAAATCCATTATTTAGTGGAGTAAAATAATTTGGATTGAGACAATTCTGAGGGGTAGCAACGGATATTGTAATTTTTTTTGCTTTTATTTTAGTTTTTGATCACTTTTCTTTTTTTGAAGCTTCTGGACTTTCTGAAGAACAGTCAAGGCAACCGCGTTTTTCTTGATGGCTTTGATGTTGAGAAGCGTATTGCCTGAAACTAGGTTGTTAAGGTTGGCCTTTCAGCGAAGCAATTCGCCACTGTGACGCGTTCTAATTTTTTTCTTTTTTTTTTTGGGGGGGGGGGGTCTAACCATTTTGTCAGCTTTTCGTTCCAATGTAAAAAAAAATAAAGAAAACTTATTATAGGATATGCAAACTTTGTCGTATATGTGTTAAAGTTATTGTTTAATTCCCTTAGAGCTTAGAGTGCAACAACTTGTAAGTGGGTTGGAAAAAAACAACTTTTTTGTGAATTCCTCTACTCAAAGTGAAATATTAATGTCCACTTAGCCCCATGGTTCCATTATATACGAGATAAGGTCCTTGCTACCCTTTAAATTTTGGGGAAGGGAGGTATTCGCGTTTTTTTATCTGTTGGATCCCATTAACGTTGAAAAAAATGTTCCAATGCCTCCTTCACCCTAATTTTATACCATTTAAACGCCTAAATTTATAATGTCATCTATTTATAAGGCTATAGTATATACCACACTGGAGAGTTCAAAGTTTGACAATTTAGAGGATGGATGTCGTAATTTTAGGAAAATAATTTGTGAATTTGCTGATTGTGTCTTAGAAGAAAGCTAGGAACGCAGCTATGAATATTAGTGAAAAAGCTTTATGTTTAAAAGGGAGAAGAAGGGCCTTATAAAAAAAATCATCTCTGAGAGATAGATCATGTGAAAACAAGAGGATTGTAAGGAAAAAAGAGTAAGCATTAAAATATAAACTGGGAGGCCATGGAAAAATTGCTGTGGATCTGGAAGATGCACCTAGACGGAATAATAGTAAAACACCTTGTACTGACCTGTCAATATATTGAGAGGGGGTACTCAATCTACACTTAGACCAGTTAAAGATAGGAACGGTGCCACAATTAGTGATAAGGAAAGAGTTGAAGAGAGATGAGCAGAACATTTTGAGAATGTGCTAAACCGAGACACACTTGCAGGAAAAGATATGGGAGAAAATGATATAGTGTTTGATACCTTGGATGGGAGAAAGATTTGTTTTATGAGGAAGAATTAGCGACAGTATTAAAAGCATTAAAAAATAATAAGGCTCCTGGTGCTCATAGTGTGGTAAATGAGTTTTTTAAATATGGTGGCTCTGAGGTTAGAAATAAGTTACTGAAGATTATGAATATAATTTTTGAAAAAGGGGAAGTACCTAGCGATTTTAGGAAAACCCTCATTAAACCACTGTATAAGAAAGGGGATAATATTAGAAAAGACGGCGGGAATAATGAAGATGTTAAAGGTAGAATAGCCAAGGCTCAGGGTGCGGCTGAAAAACGTTTGGATGAATTGGAAGATATTTCTGCGAGTCAAGATTAGGATATTGGAAGCTACAGTAATGACAGTGGTCAAATATGGTTCTGAAGCATGAATGTTCTGAAAAACAGAAGACGATTTGCTTGATGTTTTCCAGAGAAATTGCCTACAAATGATTTTGGCTACCTGGCTGAGTAACCATATTTCAAACAGTAGACTGTTTAATCCGCTTTCTAGAGCTATAATAAAAGAAAGGTTGAGATGGCTAGGACACTCTCTGCCAATGAAGGATGACATATTGTTGAAGATTGTCTTTTTCGCCCAGCCGTCTCTGGCAAAATGGAAATCAGGTTGTCTGGGGCTGGGGTGAGAGGATGTCGTAAGAAGATTTAAGGGAAATGGGAACTGCCTGGGTGTAGAGAGGGAGACTTTAAATATATTAGGATGGAGCAGGAGCCTAAGTAGCTGTGTTGGCCTCAGGTAGCTTAGTACGGAGGTGAGTTGTTAGCAGTAGAAGTATGTACAAGATAAGAATCCCGCTATCCTTTAAATTGGAGCTTAGAAGTGTAAAACTTATTGCTTTATAGTATCAGATCTCCCTCACAACTAAAAATAAAAATAAAATCGCAACTAAAAATAAAATGTTGAGATACTGCTCTCGACCTTGGAATGTAGCTACAGTATCTACAAGATGGACATTTGCTGGTCTTAGAATCTAGGGCTTTAGGTGGTAAATTGATTGTCTTTGAATAACACACATATTTGAACTTGGAAATATTCTTGTAGCTTCTTCCCCATTTGTCCCCATAGGGGTTGTTTTCAAGTGTAACTTTTTGTTGCTTTAATATGTTTTTCTTTGTCGGAAGGTCAACATCTCTAATATAGGAGTGTTAATTATGGATCATCAATAATTAAGATTAAAGGTCGCATTAGTGAAATCAAATTAATGAATAAGGGTAGAAATTAAGTGAATGAATTATGATTTATTACTTAAGGCAGTTTTTCCCGACTTATGAATACATTTCGTGAATTCAATTTTAGAATATTCACTGCCAAAAGCAAAGGCTCGCCTGGAAAAATCAAGGGCTGAACAAGAATTGCCAGAAGCAACAAAAAATGGCAAAATACAAGAAATAATCAGGAGAATGCAGACTGTGAACATTAGTGGTAGTCAAATTGGGGACTCTAGACCGATCTCATATTGTACCTTTAGTCCAAATGGTGAATATATTCTTACTGCTTCTTGGTAAGTTTTTCAGAATACTCTATGGAATTGTATCGAGTTGTGTATTTTTACCACCCTCTCCTCGTGAAAACTTTGTTTTCAAAAAATTTAGAAATTTCCCGAAGTTCTAAGGGTAAAACCTCAAAATATTACTCCAGTGCGGAGGAGTTTTTACTTACTTTTAATTATCTTGCGTCTACTTTTCGTGAAAGACCCACTCTTTGAAATTTGGAAAATTTTTGATATTTAACAAATTATTAAACTTGTCCACCAAAATTGAAGGACAAACTTTTCAATTTGTTCTTAAGGGAGGCAGCTTTCACTTGCGTTTATTTTTCGCTCTTTTTTTGTTTTTACGCGTATTTATATTAATAGGAATAAAATCACAAATTTGGGACGAATTTGCTCTTGTAAAGTAAGAAGTTTGCTATTCTTTTTATTAAATTCAAATTAAATTGCAAACATTAGAAAATTACCAAGGAGGCTTCATATTGCCTTTGGACAGTATAATGAGGTCCCAACGCTAATTGAATGTTAGTACTTAAACACTTCTTGGTCTGTGAGATTCCTCTAGACAGGTGAACAGATACTTAAGCCCCCTGCCACCCCATGCGTGGCTCTCTTATTCTAGACGTACGGTTTCTTTTTTACAATTTTGACGATATGTCCAAGCCGCCTTCATTTTTCTTGATCCGGACACGTAGTGGGATCAGGCCACATCGATCGTAAAGAATCCACCACGAGTTATTGCATCATTGTCCACCAGATTTATTTTACATGTTCGTCTATAAATGATTGGATACATCTAAAGACTTTTAAAAAAAAGTTTCAAGTAGGCCAGTAGCAAGTAGTCAAGTAAGAAGTTGGGTGAGGGTCAGGTAGTAGCAAGCATCCTAAAAAAAGCTTCTTTAAGCTTTTTTAGCTCATCTAAAGCTTTTTAAAGTAGTAGCAAGCATCTCAAGTAGCAAGCATCATAAAAAAAAGTTTTAGAATCATAAAATGTCGTTTAGTTTCCAGATGGTACTTTTATGGAGAGTTATAATGAGACAGCGAGGCTTGTACGCACGAGGCTTGTGCTTGGGCTACTGGTGCTCATAATCTATGGAGACTCTTTGGAGATGTTTGGAGACTCAATGGAGAATATGGAGACTCTTTGATACGCATTAAGCGGCATCTGGATTCGGATCTAAAGAAAATACTTGATTTTTACAATTCATGTATCAGTCTCTTATAACTCTAATTTGATTGCCGTTTTGAGTTCTGGCATATTCGCTTGGACTTCTCATTTTATTTGCCACTCGTAATTTGTTGTTTGCCTCTCTCATTTGATTAGCCGTCTAGGGCTCTGCCACATTTGCTCGTGCTTCTTGCTTTACAAAAGCACATTTTCTTGGTTGGTAAAGAATAGCACTTAACTCCTGATTTAACACGAAACCAGCTAATAACCTCATTTCTTGCTTTAACCGTAGCAATATTGTTTGTATTTATGTGGTATATCACACGAGGATGGGAACTTCACTAAAACCCTTCTATCAGTTGGGTCAAACACTTGCTCATAGTCTATAAAAATGATGATTTGAGGGTTATGTTAACTCTATGGCACTTCTCAATTATCAATATAAGACTGAAAAATTTGTTAACAGATCCTCTCCCCTTCTTAAAACCACGCTATTCTTCTCTCAAAACTTTACCTACAGCATCTCTAAGTCTAAAAAGTATTGCCATTGTATCACTATTTGGGAAGCAAACTGGTTCCCAAAGAAACCCAGCTAATGCCTCTAAAATTACGAGAATCGCTCTTATCAGCTTTCCTATAGAAGGCTTACTTAAATTTTTTTATATTGCTAAGTATGTCTTCTTGTTTAAAAATCATAATCTTCGGTAATTTATCCCTAATTTAGCAACTGCCATATTTAAAAAAATCATTTACCACACTATTGGCACCTTCATTTTTATAATTTTAGAATTATTTTGGCATTATCGCCAATTCCTCCTCAGAAAATAAATCTTTCTTCATATCCAAAATGTCACGACTTTTACATTCTTTTTTATATCTTTTCTTGTCGCTCTATCATGGTTTAGCACTTTGTCAAAATATTCTGCCCATCTCTCTTCAACTCTTTCCTTATCATTAATCGTGACCCTTTTAATATCTTTAAGTGTGACGAATCCACGCTGAAGATTCCCTCTCAATTTAATTAGATGCCAGTACAATATTTTACTATTATGCTGTGTGGGCGTCTCTAGATCTTTAGCAATTTGATCCATGTCGTCCCCTTCGCATGTCCTTAATTCATGTTTCGATGTCTTCTCAACTTTCTATACATTCCTTTTATTTTCACATTATCTATCCCTCAAATAATTATTGAAAAAAGCCCCCCCCCCCTCATCTCTACTAAACATAAAGCATTTTTTACGAAAATTCTCAGCTGGGTTTCTAACTTTCCTCCCTAAGACACAATCAGCGACTTACACAAACTATTATCCACAATTTTTCCCCTAATATTCTACATTGTCAAATTTTTGGTTCTCCATTTTAGTTCTCAACTGTTCCTGGAAAGTTTTCCCCAGATTCTCATCCTGAAGTATATCAACGTCATACCCTCCCCGAAGGTAGCTACCCTTCCTAAATTTCAGCTTTAGATTAACACTAGGCACTACTCGATGGTGATCTTTGCTTTTAATATCAATAACAGCACTCCTATATACCCGTGTGTCTTGTTTAGATCCTGCCATTCTTTGGTTTACAGTAACATAATCAATATGCTTTTATTATTGTAATACCATGTTAGCCTACGGGCTATTTTACGGCTAAGCACTGTATTGGTTATAAGTAGATTGTTATATATACAAAATTGCAGCAATCTGTGACCATTATTTTATTTTTTCCTATAACATGTAACATATTTACCTGGCTGGAATACATCATTTCCTATTTCCATCGGCCTGGGCATTAAGATCTTATAATAAAAGGACTATTATCTTATTTCTGTCTAGGATTGTTCCTGTAAGTAAAATTTATCAGAGTCACACTACTATCTCTATCAGTTGGTTCCACTGGGGCCTATACTGCTATGGCAGATATCCTGCACTTATTACTTATTAAATGAGCTACTAGCATTCTAATATTGGCACCTTCCTAACCTAAATAAAACTTAGCAGCTTCCTTATTCATAATGAGCCCTACTTCCATCTTATAGAAGTAGAAGGATTTATCCCATCCTTCCTACCTGAGTAAATAAATTCTATATAACCTAATTTTATGTTTCTTACCCGTGGGAAATAGATTCCTGGAATTTATAATAAGTCTAGTTCGAAGCCTGTGAATTAGTCAGTCAAAATGTCGATGCTATTGTTCTTTTTCAACGTTTTAAAATTCCAACTTGCAATTTTCATTGAAAGTATCGTAACTGCAGGGAAGTTATTGGTCCCATATCCAGTGCAGGAAGGGGACTAACACGTCTTCCCAAGTCTACACAAGCCGCTAAAGATGAGTTAGATTCGGACAGCAAAAAGTACTTGGGAACTCTTGAATGAAAAGAGGCTTTGTGCAATTCTGGACCTATCTTAGTCAGAACATGGTTTTCCGCACTTGGCGATGCTCTTCTATCAACAGTAGTCGGGATTCTGCACAAGCAATCTCAAGCCCATTACCATTGACTCTTTATATATTCTTGTCCACAGATATTATCTACTACGTCGAGGTAACCGTAATAGATAACGTAGCTAGGAAGAGGTTTTGGTGCCCAAATGTCCACCAAAACAAACCAAACCCGTAACGACTATGTTTTTAATCGGAATCTAGTGCGAATGCATCGTTTAACAAGCTGTAATTTCTTTGAGTGGTTCCAAACCTCAACTTTCGCTTTTAGCAGTCACTGTTTTGGCCTGGAAAACTTTCGGAAGTTCAACTATGACGCCACGCAAGCAGGATTTCCCTGTCAGGAATAGGGACAGAGAAAGGAACGGAAGCCCCAAATTATTTCACAGCACCAGAGTAGCTCCAAGCTTTTATACCCAGCTATCCTCGTCAAGGGATGGGATGAATTTGCATAGACCCCACCTGAGAGCTTTCTTTGCAATATCTCTAACTTTAAATTGTATCAAACACCCTAAACCACTTTGAAGAAGTTGGTTTTGTATTCAAAAGGGAAGTTTGATAAGAAATGTAAAGAGTTCAGGTTATTTGCTTAGATTCTATTGAAGTTCATATTCTTAAGATTAGGGTAATTACCTGAAATATAAAAAATGATCCATCATAGACAACCCGTGTATATATAATGCTTTACTTATGGTCGAGTAAATTTTGGTTATATCACGGCTTTGGTTCGTTGCTGTTTGTGTTTTTTGTTATTATGAAAATTTAAAATTTTACTGATTAATTATATTGACCCCAGAGCCGGAAGCTTGAATAATCCATGAACGACAAGAAGAGGACCGAACAAAAAAAGGAACAAAGAAAGCAATTAGGGGTTAGAAAAATAATATTAGATTATTCCCTTTCAGGAGTGGTCTATGTAAACTATGGTCTTTGCCTGATATAGAGATGGTGCAAGTGTATCGAGGGCATGATATTAACGTCGGTGCAATTGAATTCCATCCCCAGTCAACAAAAAGCGTGGAGCCTACTGATGTTAATATGGCATCCTGCTCCCACGATGGGACTGTTAAACTTTGGTCTCTTGAAAGGTAAGGTGTCTTAGTCTAAAGAACCTCATAACAAAGCAAATTAAGTTTATCTTCTTCATTTTCTTTTTCATTTTCGTTATTTTTCATAACTTTAAAATCATCAAGAATTTTCCCCAAATTTCAAACCCTTTAAGTAGCAATATTCCATGTCTAGTAAGTTGAAACGCTAAATTAAAGTAACAAAAAATCGTAACCAAAGCAAAAGGAGAGAATACAAAAATGAATGCAACTTGTGTGAAATCAGAGGATAATTGGCATCTAAGTCCCAATTGCACTTACTGAAAAGTTCAGTGCCATCTACTTTACTTTACTTGCTTACTTTTTATCTTGGATTTTTTGATTAGTGTAATAATGTATCTGGGAAGCTTTCGTTGAAAGAACATTGAGTTTTATATTTTATTTATCTTCCACGCTTTTTTGTTTAATATTCTTGATTTATTTATGTTTTTTTTAGCAGTCGTCGAGCTATCTTTGTAATAGATGGTAGATATCAGTGCCATCACAAAGAAAATATATATATGTGGATCCCTTAAAATATCGTTTTTCTTTTAATATATCTTGAAATGTCTGGTCAAAATATCGTGTTGTTTCGTGTATCGTAAGTAGTGTCTTTGCAGCAATTCTTACAACGACTTTCAGTTTAAGCTAATTTACTAAATCCTCGCGAACTAGTCGATTTCCCAAAGCATTCAATGTTATTGATTTTCAAACTTTACTGTGTCGAATAGATCTTTGGATTTCCGAAGAAAACTGTTTGAAAGCTACCTCATCGGGAGATCTTTCAAAGTAGTATTGAAGGATATGAGAGCAGCATTTACAACAAAGTATGTATCACTACAAGGTTCAGTGTTAGGTCCGTTGCTTTATCTCATTTATGTTGATCTTCTTACGTGTTAGCCTAAAAATGCGAGACCTACCTCGATCGCTGATGATACCATTAAATCTGTGTTTACCTGATCTGTAAATGCTGGTGTGTTTCCCCTGTAAATGCTGGTATTTTAATACATCAACTCTGCTGTGTGACTGGGTGCAAGAAATTTCTAAAAACTTTCTGTAGGCTATTTACACTGCTGAATACGCCTGGCTTGATCATTTGATGTAGTAATCTAGTTCAAAAAGTTGGTTATGTCCGCTACCTTGGTTTTTTTGTTGATTGCCACTTGTCATGAAATTTTGTCAGTTACTTAGTCTTGTCGAAAATTTCTCATGGGATTCACAAACATTGACATGAAAACTTTTTCAGTGGAAAGCGAGTATCAAAAAAAACGTTTTTTTTTTAGATGTCAAAGGTGATGTCAATTACCAAATTGACATAGAAATTCGTTATTTGCCCTAAAATTAAGTTGTCCTATCAAAGTATAATAATTTGCATAAATGTGAGTTAATTTACTTATTATGTGCTTATTAACTGTTCCTGTTATGGTTATGATTCCTTTGTAACTGGTTCATTTCGTATCTGTTGTGTAAACAGAATGGTTTGAATAGAAGCTCACATGCCGAGAAAAGGAAAACCAACACCCTATAGCTTTAAATATGTCAAAAATAATACCCGTGGCTAAGTTACTACCTCTCCTAAAAACTTAGTTTAGCATCAAGGTGCCTGAGGCCAACTGCACAGCTACTCGTATTCCACTGCAATTTAGATGAATTAGCAAACGGCTATTTCTTTGATAGAGAGCTTAAGCTTTCACGTTGAATTCAAATCTTAGATTTATTTAGGAATTGTTACCTAAGTGTCCTGTGGTGGCGCAGTCGGTTTGACCTTGGTAATCACGAATCACGCTGCAAGAATGCACTGCAGGGACCTTAGTAGTCAAGAAGCGTCGTTAATTCTTAAATAAAAATAAATTGTTTCCTTAGTCATCTATTAATGGATGGCTTCATATTTTTAGCTGTAAAATTTGCATATAAAGCCACCACACTTATAAAAGGTAAAAGATAGGGTTTTTGTTACATAGCAAGCTGATCAAGTGCAGATACGCAAATATATAAAGACATTTATTAGCATTTTTAAGGAATTTTGTATTTATTACTTGTAATCAAACAGTATGGGAATAAGATTAGAACAGTAATTCAAGGTCAAAGGAAAACAAAACAATCCATGCCATCTAGCACCATCCCAAAAACGTTTAAAGCTGACTGAATTTGTATGATTCTGCTCTGCAGCTGTTGACATAGTTGGTAGATCAGTTTTTGCTTTTGTGCTTTTATTAATATTGGTAGATATTATAATCACCCTTTTAAGAGTCAATTTTTAAAAAGGAAAACATTTTCATTTTATTTCATGAAAATTTGGTAACAAGTCGATACGTTTATTTTATCTTTATTTTTGCACAAACCCTGTTCGAAGTCAGTTTGGTCTAAACAGACGTATCTCGGGCTAGGTTGATGCAGCCCAAATGAAACGTGTCTTTCCATCACCCTACTAAATTTTGAATGATTCAACAGAAATCCATATCGACTGCAAAAAGATAAGTTTTGATTACTGGTTTGAAAGTCAACTTTGGTCGTTAAAGGAAAAATTTCCTAAAAGTGATTTATGGACCCTTTGTATTCTTTTTTGATGAATATATCAGCTTCATAATTACACCCCTAAAAAAATTCTTGTATATGTGTTGGTTTAAATTGTTGTCCGATTTTTCTTTCCTTTTAAATTTTATCAAAGTTTGAAGATGTTTCTTAGCATTGTTTAGTATGGGCTCACCTGCAATGGAAGCATAAACATCATATTATTATATTATCAAAGTGATCGAATCTATAACAGAACTCTTATCTATTTTGTTTTGTCATAAAACCAATGAGTGTTGTAAACTCACTAGAGCGAAAACTCAAGTGCAACTATCAAGTTAAAAAATGAAATCAATGCCATCTAAAGTTGCCCGGCAGAAGTTTAAAGCTGTCTGTGTTTATGCAGTGTAACCTGAAAATTGGTTATAAGTAAGTAATAAAATATGTGCAGCCGACATATTCTGTAGCGCTATGTTTCAGTGCTGAAAACCTAATTTTATTCGGTATTTTCTTTGGTACGAATGTTTATTCTAGAATAATTATGAGTGCTGTTCTGTTTTTGTTTGTAAACTTATACAATGATCCCATATTAAACTATATTAAAAAAAGTTTCCAAAGCCATACCTATTCGGAAGGTAGTACTGCAGTAAGAAGCTTTCATCGACGGCACAACTTTCTTAGCTTTACCATCCGGTCAGGCCAACCGTAATTTGTACTGTACTTGAGACGAGATCTAAAGGTCGAAAGTCTTGTTTTTCTTCATGAAGGCAACTGCCAAAATCAGGTTTTGGTTTTTGTGCGAGAATCAGGCACAAGTTTCAGAAAAGGTTGAATGGAGTCTTTTTTAAACACAGCTTTTTAACATGTTATGACCAATATCAATTTAAAAATGGCTAACAAATGGATTTTTTCGGCACTTTTAATTTTGAAATTCATTTGCCAGTCTTTTAGTTTTCGATGCTTGTTATGGTGGTTTATTTGTTTCGTTTTGTTTTTTACCCCCGAGATTAAATTTGGTCCTTTGAGGCTTGTGAAAGCAGTTTTTTGAAACAATACCTTAAATGTTCCAAGATCACCATTATATTAAAAAAAAAAATGCCGACATCCTTAAGCAGTAGACAATGTGCCAACTGCTCAACTAAAAGAGTTACAAAAGACAACTAGAATTAAAAACAAAATCAGTATAGCTGTTTATTATAGAAGGTAAAGCGGACTGTAGTTCAACAACATTCAAAGAGCAGAGCGTAATCCCTGACTTTTCTGAGCCAAGATTTTTCTTGAAATAATTTGACGGTATACGCAGCATTAACTGAGAAGGTATACACAGCACTGAGCAGCTGTGATTACGGAAGGCTCGACTCTAGTCTAACTTAAGTCAAAGATAATCATAGAGCAGAACACACTCCTTGGTTTTTCTGAGTCAAGCTGTTATGAAAATAATCGTAGTTTAAAATAACATAGACAGCTTTATAAAGTAAGTATCCCAAATAAAAAGAGAAGTGCACTGACTAACTGATAAGAAAAACTGAAAGAGGAATTCGGAAGAAACTATGTATATCTGCATATAAGTTATTGTATATGCAGATCTGATACAGACTTGCACATTTCTCAGATTTCAAGGCACGACTATCTTAAGAACTTAAAGGGAGTATTTTTAAAATTTTCAAGGACCCCTTTTTACAAACAAAAAAACAAACTCCACTTAGTTGGCAGGTCGATGGGACTTTGCGATTGGAACAATTAGAGTAGCTGTGATTAGGAAGTATAAAGCGCATGAGGTTGACTGTAATCCGACTACTACTCCTACTAATAACAACTCACCGCAGCACCAAGTGGTATTAAAGTGAAACTTTCATTTCGGCAGAGTTTCAACTAAATCAGAATAGACGAAGCATTTATGCTTTTGAAAGGGAATAAAAGCAATATCTGAGAAACGGCTTAGAGTATTAAGTTGAAACTTTCAGGGCATATTGAGGGGAGGTTGAACTAACCAAAAGGCATTAAGTGCATGTGAATCTTCTGAGTCTACTGAGTTTAATGTTGATGATTTGTTTAATTTTCGGCCATCTCAATGCTCTTAGGATTTTACTGATATCCTTTATTATTTTAACATTATAACTTGCCTATTTTTCTATATTTTTAATCCCATCTACCCTCCTCCCTCTATAAATAAACTCGGATAAACCTTAACGGGATCTAGATTTACAGATCCATTGTAGATCATCTTTATATTAAAAAAAAAGTCTACTTTCCGGAATACCTGTATTTTTGTCTAAGTTTATGTCCTTGAATAATGGTAAGAATATCAATATTTTGTTTGGTAGATTTGATTTCTGTTCCTTAGTAATTTAATTTCTACATTAAATGAATTTCATTCATTTATTTTCGTAAATTACTGATATAATTTAATTTAGTTAATAATTTTTCAGTGACGAGCCTATAGCAAATATAGAGGGAAGTGCACCCTTTCGAGTGTCACGGATTAAATTCCATCCTTCCGGTCGTTTTCTTGCAACATGTGTGCATGATTCATCCTGGCGGATGTGGGATTTAGTACAACTTGAAGAAGTATTGCATCAGGAGGGGCATTCAGGGCCTGTTTATTGTATTGCATACCATCCGGATGGATCACTTGCAGTGACAGGGTAAGTGACGGAGTTTGAGGTGAGTAGAAAGTGAAAAATTACGAGGTGTGTGAGTTTAGAATTTTGACATTATCTTTGTCTATTTGCTCTTCTAAATGAAAAATAAAATGACAAAACTATTATTATTATATATATATATATATACATATATATATATATATATATATATCTATATATATATATATATATATATATATATATAACTTATATATATATATTACTTATATATATATATATATATATAACTTATTATATATAGATATATATATAACTTCGCGCCCCCCCAAGCCCCCCCGCGCGCGTAAGTCGTTACGCGCCATATTAGTTATGCGCCATTGTAGTTGTGTCCCTGTGTCCCACTTGTGAATATAGATAGATTTATATATGTGTTTCAAACTACGTAAAAATTGCGAATAAACAACATTCTTGGCTTTCCCATTGTCTGTGCATATACAAAGCCGTATGTACTAATAATGACGTCATATGCAAACGCTCTTTTTACAAACAAACAAACATGCATCCACACAACTCGTTTTTATATAGATAGATAGATAGATAGATACAATACAAATTAACTGCGTAAAACTTGCGAATATACAACATTCTTCGCTGTCCAATTGTCGTTGCATATAAATACATTGTCAGGTTTACCGACCCTCGAACATGCAACGTACAATTGTCCATGGGAAAAACAATCAGTATTAAGATCTATACCACATTTTTCTAATGATTGACCTTGAGCTTTGTTAATGGTGATTGCAAATATATATAATTTCTTTTTAGTTTTTTTGTAGTTTTTACCTTTTTTAGTTTTCTTCTTCTTTTGTATTAATGCTAAAGCCAAGGTTCAAACCTGGAGCCTCTCGGACCTAGAACCTGAAACATAACGCTTTACCAACTCAGCTACTTCGGCTTGAATACATTCGTTTTGAGCAGCTTCCTCGGGTGTTGCCATTGTAGGTTCTTCAGTCATTTTACAATTAGAAATTTCTCTTTCGACGGTCTTCTTACAATTAAAAATTTGTCTTTGAACGATATTCTTAAATACCTGTGTCCTCGTCGTCATTTATATTCCCTGTGTCCCGGTATCCCAGTCTGTAATTTCTCTTTGAGTGTCCCGGTCGTTATTTATATTCCCTCTGTCCCGGTCGTCATTTGTGTCCCGGTCTGTATTTTCTCTTTGAGTGTTTTTCTTTTTAGTATTTTTTAGTTTTTTACATTTTTTCTTTTTTCAGTTTTCTTTTTCTTCTTTATTTTTCTGCTTCACTATGAAATACATATCGCCGAACCTTTGTTTTTTTAACTAAAATCTGGTAGGCATTGATGACCTTATCCAAGTCAAAATCCCAAACCCAATCATCATCGCTATCATTTTCAGTTTTGATATGTTTTGACTCTCGCTGTCCAGGTGGATCTTCATCTAACTGCGCGGTTTTGCGTTCTTTAGCCTCAAGCCTGTTTCCTTGCTGTTCTTTTGATTCCTCGGCACGCTTTCTTTTCTGACTTTCTCTATCAGCAGCAAGTTTTTTGGCATAGACTCTTTGAGCATCTTCATCTTCTTTTGCCATGGTAAGTTCATCAGTCATTGTAAACTTAAACATTAATAGATTTCTACGTGAACATATGTCTTAAATATCTTGAATGACGTCACCGTCAAAGCAAAAATGACGACAACTAATTTCATGACGTCAGTCAACACAGAAACATGACATCACCTGATCCACAGACAGACAGACAACTTATTTTTATATATATAGATATATATATTATATGTATATATATATATATATCTATATTCACAGGTGGGACGCAGGGACACAACTACAATGGCGTGTAACTAATATCGCGCGTAACGACTTACGCGCGCGGAGGGGCTTGGGGGGGCGCGAAGTGCCCCCACCAACTAGGTGTTGGGGTGGCGAGAAGCGCCAGCCCAACAGCTAGTTATTAATATTTCCCATTGCCGAATTCAAATTATACGACAAAGTTGTGTTAGGGAGAATGTGTTCGTCATTTCTGTGTTGCTTTTCAATCTATTTGCAGAGATTGCAGTGATATTTTGAAATTATAAAGATGTGAGTTTTTTTTTCTTTTCATGTTGTGTTTAATTTAAGTTCACTCATTGTTTACACGTTGATAAAGGCTCCTGGACGTAAAGTCAAAAAATTTGGATCTTATTATTGTTTGTGTTTTTTTTTCTGTTTTGTTCTCCTGCTTTGTTTAAATATTATTCCCAATTTCTTTTTCCATTTTTCACGGAAAAGCAGTATGGTCTAAGAAATTATAAATTTGCGGATATTTTTACCTGCCATGCTTTTTTTTTACTCGGGATCCCACCAAGTATCATAAAAGGAATTTCTGTGGAAACTAGGTAAATTAATACCAATATTACTACTGATAATATTGCTGCTAATTCGTTTGTTGATGATTCTTTATTGTTTTGAGTTTTAATATCAAACTTTATGCATCTGTGAAGAAAAAAATGCCACTGTAATTATTTAATTTTAACTTCAAAAAGGGAATAAACGGCTCCGAACAAAAAAATGGGCTTGCATGGATTCGAGCGAATAATTCGTTACAAATGCGATAATGTAGCTAAGAACTAACCATGGCTACTAAGCAGTACTATCTGTGCTAACAGTGTTAACCACCCATGGCAGTGCTAACTAAAAGATCAAATAGTGGACGCCAGGGAGTAATGTACACATAAAAAAAATCTATTTTGTGTTGATTCTAGGTATGTTAATTTTATTAAGTTTAAGCAAAGTTAAGTGGGACATCCAATCCTGGAGACCCAAAGCCTCCCTACTTATCTAATTTTATTTAGCATTGATATCCTATTTAGAGGTCTTGATAGCTTCGGAAGAGTTTGGGACTTACGGACAGGTCGATGTGTCATGTTCATGGAAGGGCACCTGAAAGGTGTATTAGCGGTAGATTTCTCCCCCAATGGTTATCATATCGCCTCCGGCAGTGAAGATCATTCTACAAAAATATGGGATCTGAGAAGAAGAGATGTGCTGTATACAATTCCATCGCACACAAACCTTGTGTCTGGTGTCAAATTTGAGAAGAATCATGGACAGTTCCTTGTTACAACCTCCTATGATAACACGGCAAAGGTGAATTATTAATCATATAATCGTTCTTGTTCAATAATTAACCTTGAAAATTATAGCTTTTGAATATTGGTAATTGAAAGGCAAAAAAAATTGACAAGAGAAACTTATTTTAGTTTGGCTCGAAGATATAAAAAATAACTCTTTCGTCAAAAGAGTATTTTTGTTGTTTACATTACGTATATATTATCTGCTCGTATATGCGTTCCATCCATTTTTATATCTTTTTTTTACTTTTGTTTTAGTTTATCGTTTGGCCTTTAATTCTATAATACAGATAAAAATAAAATTTTACAACGATAGTAACTACATTCATTGCTGTAGTAGCACACAGTCAGTCAAAAAACAGTCAACAGTCACAATCGATAAGTATGAAAATGAATAATCAAAGTTTTACATCTACAAGAGCATTGGAGAAAAATGATGCTATTAGGTATTTATAAAAAAAGAGAGCCTTTAAAAATATCTGGGGGTTTTAAGCTTAGAAAGTCTCTTTATTTGATGAAGGTTCTAAAGTTGGTGTTTTTCTCATTTTCTAACTCTCTCTTTATTTGTTTTGCATCCTTTTTTTGTTGTCCTTTCTCCTCCCTCTTACTCTCAGCTTCTCCCCTCTTTCCTTCTCAGCCTCTCTTCCCCTTCTTTTCACTTCGTCATTCACTCACTTATAATTTCCGTTTTATCGAATGTTCCTTGTCATTTCTATTGATTTTTTGTCAGGTATGGGCGGCAAACACATGGCAACCGTTACGGACTCTACAAGGTCACGATGGAAAAATTATGGGGCTGGATATATCACCTGATGGTAGCCAAATATGCACCTCATCATCCGACAGAACATTTAAACTTTGGACTCCTGAATGAGATTTTGCTTTGGAATTTGAACTTGATTTTGTTTTGGAACTTGGAGAGTTTGATTAAATTTTTTCCATTTTTGCTGAACTTCGTTCATATGCCCCAAACTAGTTAATTTAATTTATTGGATGTATTCTCAGGCGTTCTTTCAGATGACGATTCAAGTTTGCAAGCAGGAATATATTGTCTCACCTGAAGACGAGAGTAAGATCTTCACAAGCAGAACCTGTTTCATATTGTGTTGCAAAATACCACCATAAAACTCACCTTTTGTATTTTTGCGATTACAATATTCTTAAAATCAACAACTTCAAATATGTAGTGGCAGCCTTCCAAGCGAGGATCACTACAACTACTTTAGGAAAGTAATCTAATTTTGAACATTCCAAAGCTTTTCTTCTCAAAATATTTGCTAGAACGTTATTTCATTTCATATGTTTGGTGCATAAAAGGAGGGCTTGAGTGTCTAGAATGTGAATGTTTTTCAATAATTTTTAATCATGTGATCGTTGGCTAATGCTGTGAAAAATATACACTCTACTGAAAAAAAAATTATTACGTACTTGTCAGTCAAAAGCATTTACGACACTAAATGATTATTAGTTAAAGATACAATTTTAGCCTCAGCCACAAGTGACTATGGGACGTCTTGAGCTTCTTTCAGTTTCTTTCAAACGGGGCTAATGTTTTCTTGGCTAACAAAATGGTTCAGCTTTTTCAACTTATGGCTTGGTTAAAGGTAAACTTCAACAAACTTAGGAAAGGACGAGACACCCAGTTTCTTTGGTGTTCTTTGGTGAGTCAGTGCAAATTTTTTCCTTGGTTTTAATAAGAAGGAAAATCCCCTTTTTTGTATTGTTAGTACTCATGTTTTATTTATCCTTTTATTTTTCTCCACTTCTAACTGGGCACTGGGACTTAATAGAGACTTTCTTATGGCTCATCTTGAGTGAAATAACTGCTTATATGTGCTTTTGTAATTATTCAAAATAATGTTAAAAAGGAAAAAAAAAATTTCACAAGAAAACTGCATTTTCATATGCAAGATGATGAATGACATCATAATCGTTGGTTACAACTATAAATAAAGTTATAGTAAAACTGTACGATTGCGTCGGTTACAGCGACATCGGTACCCATATAAAAGGGTGACATGCTAATTATGTCATGAAAAATACAAAAAAAAGTTAATAGATTAGTCGCAACCTAGCAAAGAACGAACCTCGGCTCATAGCAATACAAAATTTAAAGTTGTTTAGTAAGAAATATAACTGTATATCAGAGGAAGGTATAGGGGTGTGCGCAAGATTTCAAGAAATGTGGAAAAATTCAAGGTTAAAGCCAGGGTTCGAACCTGGAACCTCTTGGACCTGGAACATAACGCTTTACCAACTCAGCTACTTCGGCTTGAATAGATACGTCAGTTGAAAAACATGACGTCAGTCGACACACAAACATGACGTCAGTAGACAGACAAACAACTTATTTTTATATATATAGATACGTCAGTTGACAAACATGACGTCAGTTGACACACAAACATGACGTCAGTAGACAGACACACAGACAAACAACTTATTTATATACTAGCTGTTGGGGTGGCGCTTCGCGCCACCCCAACACCTAATTGGTGGGGGCGCTTGGCGCCCCCCAAGCCCCCCGAACGTGTAAGTCGATACGCGCCGTATTAGTTGCGCGCCATTGTAGTTTTTTCCCTGTGTCCCACCTGTGAATATAGAAAGATATATCTATGTATATAAAAATAAGTTGTTTGTGTGTTATATCTGTTACACTATGTCTGTTACGCCAGATTATATCTTTTATATAAAATAAAGAAGAAAAAGAAAACAAACTAAAATGTAAAAACTGGGAATTGCATAAATATTTCGAAATATTTTGACAAAAGATTAAAGAAATTCGAAAACCTTAAGACAGATACTTAAAATTTAAGGTTTATTATAAATTGTTGAGGTTTAGCCAGCTTGGTACGTAAAGAGGAATTTTTAGTATGGATCTTATTTTCGCACCATATTAGTTGCGCGCCATTGTAGTTTTGTTCCTGTGTCCCACCTGGGAATGTTTACCTATTGTTCCTAAAGGGAGGGATATATTAACAGGATAAGCTTGTTTTGGTTTTACTTTTACATTTGGTTGTTTTACATTTGCTGTTCTTTTTTCTTTCATAGGCATGTATTTGGGGGTGATACCTGACGCGGGGATGCCATGGATATTCTGTGGTAGCCACAACACAGTGCTGGGTAGAGAATTTAGAGTGGCGAAACCCTATATAGGCCAGTGTATTCTCCTGATGAGCCCTTATGTTGGATGTTGCCTCTGAATTATTTGTCTATATTATTTTTTCTATTTTTTGGTAAATGACGACTTATACTTATTGACGACATGACTGCCTATCCATGGATTATTCTTTATGGTTGATTGTGTGTGGCTATGCTGTTTGACCTATGTGATTGTATGGATGAGTAGGGTTGAGGCCTCATTCAAGTGCTGGTCTATATTAATCACTAATTTAGGAAAACAGTCTTCCTTTTCTCCTTCTGTCTCTCTTTTTTTTGTGTTTGTGCTGTTGCATTGGTGATTTCTCTTTTCATGATATATATATATATATATATATATATATATATATATATATATATATATATATCTATATACATATATATATATATATATATATATATATATATATATATATATATATATATATATATATATATATATATATATATATATATATATATATATATATATATATATATATATATATATATATATATATATATATATATATATATATATCTATATACATATATATATATATATATATCTATATATATAAAAATTATATATATATATCTATATATATAAAAATAAGTTGTCTGTCTGTGGATGTGTGGATGGATGTGTGGATGGATGTGTCAGGTGACGTCACCTGAAAAAACTGGATTAGGTGACGTCAAAACTGAAAAAACTAAAAAAAGGCAAAAACTACAAAAAAAACTAAAAACTAATAAAAAAAATAAAAAAGCTAAAAAACTAAAAAAACTATAAAGGTAAAAACCAATAAAAAACTAAAAAAAAAACTGAAAAAACTAAAAAAAGGCAAAAACTACAAAAAAAAACTAAAAACTAATAAAAAAAGTAAAAAAGCTAAAAAACTAAAAAAACTAAAAAAACTAAAAAAAGGTAAAAAACTAAAAAAAATAAAAAAACTAAAAATCTAAAAATCTAAATAAACTAAAAAAGAAAAAAAAAGGAAAAAAATAAAGGAGAAAAACAAAACTAAAAAACGAATGTATATACAGACCGGTACACCGGGATACAAATGACGACCGGGACACAGGGAATATAAATAACGACCGGGACACAGGGACACAACTACAACGGGGACACCGGGGGAAACAGGGGGATATAAATGACGACCGGGACAAAAAAACTAAAAAGAAATAAAAACTAAAAACTAATAAAAAAAACTAAAAAATCTAAAAATCTAAATAAGCTAAAAAAGAAAAAAAAAGGAAAAAAATAAAGGAGAAAAACAAAACTAAAAAACGAATGTATATACAGACCGGGACACCGGGATACAAATGATGACCGGGACCCGGGACACAGGGAATATAAATGACGACCGGGACACAGGGACACAACTACAACGGGGACACCGGGGGAAACAGGGGGATAACCTGACAATCTATTTATATGCAAAGACAATGGGACAGCAAAGAATGTTGTATATTCGCAAGTTTTACGTAGTTAAAACCATATATATATATATATATCTATATTCACAGGTGGGACATAGGGACACAACTACAATGGCGCGTAACTATTATGGCGCGTAACGACTTACGCGCGCGGGGGGGCTTGGGGGGGGCGCGAAGCGCCCCCACCAACTAGGTGTTGGGGTGGCGCGAAGCGCCACCCCAACAGCTAGTATATATATATATATATATATATATATATATATATATATATATATATATATATATATATATATATATATATATATATAAAAATATATATATATATATATATATATATATATATATATATATATATATATATATATATATATATATATATATCATGAAAAGAGAAATCACCAATGGAACAGCACAAAAAAAAAAAAAAAAAAAAAAAAAAAAAAAAAAAAAAAAAAAAAGAGCGACAGAAGGAGAAAAGGAAGACTGTTTTCCTAAATTAGTGATTAATATAAACCAGCACTTGAATGAGGTCTTAACCCTACTCATCCATACAATCACATAGGTCATACAGCATAGCCATACACAACCATAAAGAATAATCCATGGACAGGCAGTCATGTCGTCCGTAAGTATAAGTCGTCATATACCAAACAATAGGAAAAATAATATAGACAAATAATTCAGAGGCAACAACCCAAAACAAGGGCTCATCAGGAGAATACACTGGCCTATATAGGGTTTCGCCACTTTAAATTCTCTACCCAGCACAGTGTTGTGGCTACCACAGAATATCCATGGCATCCCCGTGTCAGGTATCACCCCCAAAATACATGCCTATGAAAGAAAAAAACTGCAAATGTAAAACAACCAAGTAAAATCAAAACAAGCTTATCCTGTTAATATATCCCTCTTTTTAGCGACAATAGATAAACTAAATATTATAAATTTTACCAAATCACAAATATTAACACATTGCAAAAAACCTGAATGAACTAAACAATTATAGAATTCATCTTTACCATGTGGCTAATTTTTTAAAAAATTCGCTCAATTAGAAACACAATTCAAAATAAATGGCGCTGCGACAACATTTCTCGAACCTCCGAAATTAGTTGAAAAATACTTTAAGTATTTCTAGATAATTCTTTTGATATTCATTTAAAAGTTCGTTATAATGAAAACTAAATTTTTTAAATTGCCAAGTTAATTTATTTGCAGAAAAACCTCTTGATATCAATTTTTGGCTTAAGATTTTACATCTATTTTTAAAATCAATATAATTACTACAAATCCTTGCATAACGAAGTAACTGTGAGAAAAACGCTGAATATGTGATATTTGAGTGTATATTACTTTCAGGGAATGGGAAACTAATCACTTCAAAATCAAAATCATCCGTTTTATTATACATTTTAAAACTTAATTTATCATTATCACAAATATTAATATTTAAATCTAAGAAATGATCTTCATGACCAGCGCCATGAGTAGGCTCAAGAATAAGCTCCGATGGATATATATTTTTAGAAATATCAATGAAATCCTTACAATTTAAGACCAAAATATCATCTAAATATCTTTTATTATTTGACAAAACATGTTTTAAATTAATTGGATTATTCTTATCCATCATATATTTATATTCTAGTTGACTTAAAAACAAGTCAGCTATAAATGGGCTGGCATTCCCCCCCATGGGAATTCCCACAATTTGCTTGTACAAATCACCCCCAAATCTTATATAAGTATTGTATAAAACAAATTCTAATAACTCAAAAATCATATCCAAGCTGTAACATCTCAAGTTAACTGTAGTATTAAAGCAATTTGTCCATATAGCTTTTTTATTATAAGTGTCTATTTTTAAGAACCTTTTACTAGATAAGAGGAAAGATTTGTTGATAACAGTTTTTAAATTATCAAACACTACATTAAGTGATAAATTAGTATACATTGTCGCAAAATCGAAAGACTCAATTCTTTTAGCTGAAACCATTGTTAAAGGATCTATCACCTGCAGTGAATTATTAACACTCCAATATGGATTAAAATTCGAAAATATTTTAATACCAGAACAATAGGTTTTAAGTTTATTTACAATTTCCTTTAAAATTAAAGAGAGGTCAGTAGCAGCAATGCGGGTTGGACATTTAGCTGCTCCAGCAATAAACCGTGGTTTAGGGGGATTCTTATGAAATTTTACAGTCCAATATAGGAAAGGGAACTTTTTATCATTGTCACTTATTTCAATATTAAAATTTTTAAAAAATATTTCTTCAGTCTTTTCAATTAAATTCTCATCCTCTATATTTACCTTTTCGTAAACATTAGTTGTGCATAACTCCCTTTTTAAGATATCACAATACAGCTTCTGACAAATTATGGCAAAATTATTATTAGCTTTATCCACTGGCACAATTACAAATTCATTCTTTAGATTAGCAATTGCTTGTTTAATCTTCCCATTATAAAATAATGATTTAGTGTTACTATTTTTTAAGTTAGAATATATTCTATTTCTTATTCTACTAATAATTAAATTCTTCCAACTTTGAAAACTCTTTATTTTTATTCTCTTTCTTACACCACTTATCAATAAATAAATCAAAATCATTTTCCAAGCCATCAAGAACATTCGATGGTTTCAGATGATGAGAAAGACGGAAATTAGCCCCTTTATTCATTATAATTTGAAGATCAACTTGCTTTATTATTGACAATCCCCTGTTATAACATGTTTGTAAGTAAGATTTACAAATGGGCTAAGTTGTTTACAATTGCAAACCGGTTTCCAATTTATATCACTATCTAATCTTTTTAGTATTAAATTATAATTAAAAATAATTTGCCCAATAGTTTTTGAAAATTTATAAGTTAAAACTGGACTATCATTATAATTCAAATTACTAGGAAGGGCCTGTTGCACATGCCGCTGATTAAAAATTTCTGGTAAATTAATATCTTCAATGTGCTTACAAGTAAAATTAATAGGTAAATATAATCTGTTATCCTTATTACTAATCTTATCGAACTTTTTCTTTATTGAAATAAATTTCGTTTTAGTTAGAATGCAAATTGTATCACATATTACTTTAAAATTATAATCAAGAGCTGTATTATTCTTAACAATCCAGAAAAGTTTGATTAAATTCCTCTTGGATAAATTATTTAGACATTTTATACATATATTTAGACATATATATATATATATATATATATATATATATATATATATATATATATATATATATAAATATATATATATATATATATATATATATATATGTATATATATATATATATATATATATATATATATATATATATATATATATATATATATATATATATATATATATATATATATATATATATATATATATATATATACTAGCTGTTGGGGTGGCGCTTCGCCCCCCAAGCCCCCCCGCGCGCGTAAGTCGTTACGTGCCATATTAGTTACGTGCCATTGTAGTTGTGTCCCTGTGTCCCACCTGTGAATATAGATAAAAGAGAAAACATTTCTCTTTTCGTTATAGATATTTATATGTTTTTAACTACGTAAAACTTGCGAATATACAACATTCTTCGATGTCCCATTGTCTGTGCATATAAATAGATTGTCAGGTTTACTGACTCTTGAACATGCAACATAAAATTGTCCATGGGAAAAACAATCCGTATTCAGATCTATACCTCATTATTCTAACGAATGCCCTTGAGCTTTGTTGATGGTGATTGCTAATCGAACATTCCCTGTGTCCCGGTCGTCATTTATATCCCCAGTATCCCAGTCGTCATTTGTGTCCCAGTGTCCCAGTCTGTAATTTCTCTTTGAGCGTACCGTTCGTCATTTATATTCCCTGTGTCCTGGTCGTCATTTGTGTCCCGGTGTCCCGGTCTGTAATTTATCTTTGAGTGTCCCGGTCGTCATTTATATCTCCCGGTCGTTATTTGTGTTCCAGTGTCCCAGTCTTTAATTTTTCTTTGAGTGTCCGTTCGTCACTTATATTCCCTGTGTCCCGGCTTTTAGTTTTCTTTTTCTCCTTTATTTTTCCGTTTTTTTAGATTTTTTTCTTTTTCGGTTTTTAGTTTTTTTAGTTTTTTTATTAGTTTTTCTTTTTTTTTTTTTTTGTAGTTTTTACCTTTTTTTAGTTTTTTTCTTTTTTAGTTTTTCGTTTTTTCCCTTTTTTGTTTCTTTTTTGTTTTTTAGCTTTTTTAGTTTTTGTAGTATTTTCTTTTTAGTTTTTTTTTGTAGTTTTTACCTTTTTTAGTTTTTTTTCTTTTGTATTAATGCTAAGGCCAAGGTTCAAACCTTGAGCCTCTTGGACCTAGAACCTGAAACATAACGCTTTACCAACTCAGCTACTTCGGCTTGAATACATTCGTTTTGAGCAGCTTCCTCGGATGTTGCCATTGTAGGTTCTTCAGTCATTTTACAATTAGAAATTTCTCTTTCAACGGTCTTCTTACAATTAAAAATTTGTCTTTGAACGATATTCTCAAATACCTGTGTCCTGGTCGTCATTTATATTCCCTGTGTCATGGTCGTCATTTGTGTCCCGGTATCCCACTCTGTAATTTCTCTTTGAGTGTCCCGGTCTTCATTTATATTCCCTTTGTTCCGGTCGTCATTTCTGTCCCGGTCTGTAATTTCTCTTTGAGTTTTTTTTTTGTCTTTTTAGTTTTGCACCTTTTTTCAGTTTTCTTTTTCTTCTTTATTTTTCAGCGTCACTATGAAATATATATCGCCGAACCTTTGTTGTTTTTTTAACTAAAATCTGGTAGGCATTGATGACCTTATCCAAGTCAAAATCCAAAACCCAATTACGCGCCATTGTAGTTGTGTCCCTGTGTCCCACCTGTGAATAATTATATATCTATATATATAAAAATAAGTTGTCTGTCTGTCTGTGGATGGATCAGGTGACGTCACCTGAAAAAACTGGATCAGGTGACGTCAAAACTGAAAAAACTAAAAAAAGGCAAAAACTACAAAAAAAACTAAAAACTAATAAAAAAAATAAAAAAGCTAAAAAACTAAAAAAACTAAAAAAAGGCAAAAACTACAAAAAAAACTAAAAACTAATAAAAAAGCTAAAAACTAAAAAAACTAAAAAAAGGCAAAAACTACAAAAAAAACTAAAAACTAATAAAAAAAATAAAAAAGCTAAAAAACTAAAAAAACTTAAAAAACTAAAAAAAGGTAAAAAACTAAAAAAACTAAAAACTAAAAAAAACTAAAAAAAAGGAAAAAACTGAAAAATAAGCTAAAATAAAGGTAAAAACCAGTAAAAAACTAAAAAAAAAACTGAAAAAACTAAAAAAAGGCAAAAACTACAAAAAAAAACTAAAAACTAATAAAAAAAGTAAAAAAGCTAAAAAACTAAAAAAACTAAAAAAACTAAAAAAAGGTAAAAAACTAAAAAAATAAAAAATAAAAAAAAACTAAAAAAAAGGAAAAAACTGAAAAATAAGCTAAAATAAAGGTAAAAACCAATAAAAAACTAAAAAGAAAAAAAGGAAAAAACTAAAAAAAATTTTCATCTAAAAAACTAAAAAAAACTAAAAAAGGTAAAAACTAAAAGAACTAAAAAAGAAAAAAATAAATGACGAAACTCAAAGAGAAAGCGACCAGGACAAAAGGAATGTTCGATTAGCAATCAACAAAGCACCGGGACACAGGGAGTATAAATGACGACCAGGACATAAGTAAAAAAAAAAACTATCTATATATATAAAAATAAGTTGTCTGTGGATCTGTGGATCGTGGATCAGGTGACGTCACCTGAAAAAACTGGATCAGGTGACGTCAAAACTGAAAAAACTAAAAAAAGGCAAAAACTACAAAAAAAACTAAAAACTAATAAAAAAATAAAAAAGCTAAAAAACTAAAAAAACTAAAAAAAGGCAAAAACTACAAAAAAAACTAAAAACTAATAAAAAAGCTAAAAAACTAAAAAAACTAAAAAAAAGGCAAAAACTACAAAAAAAAGTAAAAACTAATAAAAAAAATAAAAAAGCTAAAAAACTAAAAAAACTAAAAAAACTAAAAAAAGGTAAAAAACTAAAAAAACTAAAAACTAAAAAAAACTAAAAAAAAGGAAAAAACTGAAAAATAAGCTAAAATAAAGGTAAAAACCAATAAAAAACTAAAAAAAAAACTGAAAAAACTAAAAAAAGGCAAAAACTACAAAAAAACTAAAAACTAATAAAAAAAGTAAAAAAGCTAAAAAACTAAAAAAACTAAAAAAACTAAAAAAAGGTAAAAAACTAAAAAAAATAAAAAATAAAAAAAAACTAAAAAAAAAGGAAAAAACTGAAAAATAAGCTAACATAAAGGTAAAAACCAATAAAAAACTAAAAAGAAAAAAAGGAAAAAACTAAAAAAAAATTTCATCTAAAAAACTAAAAAAAACTAAAAAAGGTAAAAACTAAAAGAACTAAAAAAGAAAAAAATAAATGACGACACTCAAAGAGAAAGCGACCAGGACAAAAGGAATGTTCGATTAGCAATCAACAAAGCACCGGGACACAGGGAGTATAAATGACGACCAGGACATAAGTAAAAAAAAAAAATTAACAAAACTAAAAAGAAGGTAAAAACTACAAAAAAACTAAAAAGAAAAAAAAACTAAAAACTAATAAAAAAACTAAAAAATCTAAAAATCTAAATAAACTAAAAAAGAAAAAAAAAGGAAAAAAATAAAGGAGAAAAACAAAACTAAAAAACGAATGTATATACAGACCGGTACACCGGGATACAAATGACGACAGGGACACAGGGAATATAAATGACGACCGGGACACAGGGACACAACTACAACGGGGACACCGGGGGAAACAGGGGGATATAAATGACGACCGGGACAAAAAAACTAAAAAGAAAAAAAAACTAAAAACTAATAAAAAAACTAAAAAATCTAAAAATCTAAATAAGCTAAAAAAGAAAAAAAAAGGAAAAAAATAAAGGAGAAAAACAAAACTAAAAAACGTGCATTCATTTCGTCTGCAGGAGTTAAACTACGTAAAAATTGCGAATATACAACATTCTTGGCTTTCCCATTGTCTGTGCATATGCAAAGCCGTATGTACTAATAATGACGTCATATGCAAACGCTCTTTACAAACAAACAAACATGCTTACACACAACTCGTTTTTATATAGATAGATAGATAGATAGATACAATACAAATTAACTGCGTAAAACTTGCGAATATACAACATTCTTCGCTGTCCAATTGTCGCTGCATATAAATAGATTGTCAGGTTTACCGACCCTCGAACATGCAACGTACAATTGTCCATGGGAAAAACAATCAGTATTAATATCTATACCACATTTTTCTAATGATTGACCTTGAGCTTTGTTAATGGTGATTGCAAATGCTAATCGAATTGGGAATTGCAATCTTTTAAATTGAAAAGGCAGATCCGTTGGAATCATGGGAATGCGAAGAATAAAAACAGCCTCACCCTCAAAAGGCCCTGTCAAGATTGTGGCCTCTATTAGGTTTTCCATTGTTTTTTTTACGCCAAGTCGCGTGCCATTGCAAAGCTTTGGTGGGTTGATATTTCTTAAAAGTATTATTGGTACGCCTTTTTTTAGTTGTAGCACGTGTGGTGGAAACCCTGAAAGATCTATGGAATTTAAAAATTCAGATGGATAATTAACCGCTTCATCTGGTTCCAAAACTGTGTCAACTGACTTTTAAAGGACTGCCTGGTCTCGAATCTTGGTAAAAACAATATTGTTGATTTCGTGGACGTCTATATTTTTGGGTGCGAGAATCGCTCTTTCACTTAGCCATTTATTATTTTTATAATTTTTTAGAATATTCGGAAATTCTTTTTCAATCAATTCATTTGTGGACGTCACTAAATTACAGAAATCAGCAGGTAGTTGTATACGTCCTGAAATTGAGTCTACTGGGAGCTTTCCGTTTCCAATTGCCAGCAATTAATCTGAAAATGTTTGACCAGAGTCATCGTTTTGCAATCGGACACGCATATTTGTAGTTAATTTTGTTATTTTTACGTGTGCCCATAAATTAGAATTTTTCAGGCAAGCATTCATTTTGTCTGCAGGAGTTGATCTAGGTATTATAGGTAATGTTTGCCTGAAATCTCCCGCAAGCAATATTAATGTGCTGCCAAAGGGTTTTGACTTCCCTCTCAAATCTTTCAAGCATTGATCCAGAGCCTCGAGCGTTTTTTGTGTGCGATTGTGCACTCATCCCAAATAATAAGTTTGCATTGCTGCAATACTATACCCATCCCAGATGATTTGGAAATATTGCACGTGGGAGTTTCTGTAGAATGCAAATTCAGAGGCAATTTCAAAGCGGAATGAGCAGTTCTTCCACCAGGCAGCAATGTTGCGGCTATTTCGGACGACGCAATTGCAAACGCTATATCATTTTCTGATCGAATTGATGCCAGAATCAGTTTTATAACAATCGTTTTACCAGTACCTCCTGGCGCATCCAAAAAGAAAATTTCTCCAACGTTGTTATCGACACAATGCATTATCGTATCATAAATGCCTTTTTGTTCCGACGTTAACTTGGAAATGTTATTTTGTACATACGACAATAGATCACTCGTACTTCAACTTTGTTCACGATCCAATTTTACACATGTCGAAACAGCAGCGATACGGTTAGGTGAAGGCATTCCCAAATCCTGAAGAGGTTTGGTTGCCATACGTACGCACAAATCTTCTATAATAACTAAAGTGTAGTTATAAATTTCTGATGTAAAATCAAAAGTCATATCTGACGTCTCTAACTGTTTTCGATGGAGTATATCTTCGGACATTTTTGACTTATATTTTTCCCATAACTCTGTAGGAGTTGATGGAGAGCAAGTTGTTAAAATGATGCCAAACAATGCACGAATTTGACTTGGGGTTGATGTTTCGTACGCGTCATTGATGCAGTTATCCCAGTGTTGGTCATTCTCCAATAAATTCATAGCTTGGCATGCACTACGGTAAGTGTCATGTATAGGACCGTTTACAGTTCTCAAATACTCAAAGGATGTCGGACCGGGTACATTCACCAAAAGCAGGCGTAGAAAGAAGCATTCATGTTGATTGGGGTGAATGGTGTAGAGTCTTCCTATCGTTCTTTCTTTGAAGATGGTAGGTTGGCCGTCGATTGACTTACCCTGTTTTCGACGTTCAAATACTTTATTTTTAGTATTCCACGTGTAATACGAAGGCACTTCAGTATACAGCAGTTTTTTTGCAAAAGAATCATTTTGCAAAGTGAAAAAAAAGCTGTTAATTTTGTATCCGGTGGATTCAGGGCTCTTTGTTGCACGTTGGTTTCCGAGAAATAAACATGTTGACCATTCTGTAAATGTACCGCTAAGTGAACAACAGCTGGACTACGTTCATGTATCGGAAATGAAAGAATTCGCCAAACAGCTTCATTACTGCTTAAGTATCTTCCAGCCTTATATTGTACGATTTCGTCGAAATCTTTGATTTCGGGCTGTAAGCCAAAAACTGCCATGTCACTGCCTTTGTTGACGTATTTACATATGTATTTGATTGCCTTTACGGAGTTACAGTATTCAACGTTTATGTGTACATTAAATGTTTTTGATAATAATGGGGAATATGGAACAACCCACTGGTTATCTACTTCGATGGTGGTACCGTTACGCTTCTTTATTATTGCTGTTTTACCGCCATCTTCAGTAGATCTTCTTCTATATTGTGGGTAACCATCATTGCCAGTAATTTTGTTGGATACTAAAAGTCGAGGATATTGCTTTGTGCACCTTCCTTTGGCCATGCGTGGTGAATTTTCGTTCAGTGCACCACAAGGTCCATGTTTCATATTTTTTACAATAATATCATGTAACCCCTTATCGAAATTTTTATCAGGTATTTCAGCGGAAATCACATCATCAATTTCGTTCGAAGTAATTTTTTTATGTAGCCAGATTAGTATATGTGCGTGTGGCTAACCTCGTTTTTGCCATCCCACTGAGTACATCCAGCATCGCACTGACCCAAACACTTCAAGTTTTACTATGTAGTTTATCAGTGATTTCAACTTTTGCCGGAAGACACGGGCCGTAATGTCATGCCTATGAACCGCCAATTGTCCTTGAAGTAAAAGCTGCAGTATCTCGTCCCAAGATTGATTACATGTCAATGTAATAAATAAATCTGGACGACCATAGAGACGAACATACGCAATAGTATCTTGAGCATATTCATGCATATGACGGGGACTGCCAGCATATGACGAAGGTAAAATTGTTAATCTTCCAACGTTTGTGGTATTACCGTCATTTATAACTGCATCTCGCAAATGAATGTATTGTTCAGAGCGGAGCTTGGTCTAATTCAGGCGGATATATAGCAAACGTTCTGATTCAATTTTAGCATACATGTCAACGACAAATTGGTGAAACTATTCACGGCATTTTAAAATATAATTTTCTTCATCCTGCAGAATTATTAGTCTATAGGAATAGTAATGCATTGCACTGCATTTCTGCATTTCGGCCCGTGTCTTCCGGCAAAAGTTGAAATCACTGATAAACTACATAGTAAAACTTGAAGTGTTTGGGTCAGTGCGATGCTGGATGTACTCAGTGGAATGGCAAAAACGAGGTATGCCACACGCACATATACTAATCTGGCTACATAAAAAAATTACTTCGTACGAAATTGATGATGTGATTTCCGCTGAAATACCTGATGAAAATGTCGATAAGGGGTTACATGATATTATTGTAAAAAATATGATACATGGACCTTGCGGTGCACTGAACGAAAATTCACCATGCATGGCCAAAGGAAGGTGCACAAAGCAATATCCTCGACTTTTAGTATCCAACACAATTACTGGCAATGATGGTTACCCACAATATAGAAGAAGATCTGCTGAAGATGGCGGTAAAACAGCAATAATAAAGAAGCGTAACGGTACCACCATCAAAGTAGATAACCAGTGGGTTGTTCCATATTCCCCATTATTATCAAAAATATTTAATTCCCACATAAACGTTGAACACTGTAACTCCGTAAAGGCAATCAAATACATATGTAAATACGTCAACAAAGGCAGTTACATGGCAGTTTTTGGCTTGCAGCCCGAAATCAAAGATATTGACGAAATCGTACAATATCAGGCTGGAAGATACATAAGCAGTAATGAAGATGTTTGGCGAATTCTTTCATTTCCGATACATGAACGTAGTCCAGCTGTTGTTCACTTAGCGGTACATTTACAGAATGGTCAACGTTTTTATTTCTCGGAAACCAACGTGCAACAAAGAGCCCTGAATCCACCGGACACAAATTTAACCGGTTTCTTTTCGCCTTGCAAAAATGATTCTTTTGCAGAAAAACTGCTGTATACTGAAATGCCTTCGTATTACACGTGGAATACTAAAAATAAAGTATTTGAACGTCGAAAACAGGGTAAGTCAGTCGACGGCCAACCTACCATCTTCAAAGATACCACGATAGGAAGACTACACCGTTCACACCAATCAAAATGAATGCTTCTTTCTACGCCTGCTTTTGGTGAATGTACCCGGTCCGACATCCTTTGAGTATTTGAGAACTCTAAACGGTACTATACATGACACTTACCGTAGTGCATGCCAAGCTCTGAATTTATTGGAGAATGACCAACACTGAGATAACTGCATCAATGACGCGTGCGAAACGTCAACCCTAAGTCAAATTCGTGCATTGTTTGGCATCATTTTAACAACTTGCTCTCCATCAGCTCCTACAGAGTTATGGGAAAAATATAAGTCAAAAATGTCCGAAGATATTCTCCATCAAAAACAGTTAGAGACATCAGATATGACTTTTGATTTTACATCAGAGATTTATAACTACACTTTAGGCCTCCTTGGCAACGAATCGGAAAAAATCATACATGGAAAAAACAGGAAAATGGTCTGAGATATCACTCATCAATATAGAATTTCGCACCAACGTCAAAGATGAAAAAATATTATCAAGCAAAGAAGCGGTAGTGTTAGTTATGCGAGTTGGAATTCATGCTGAAGGTAGTGTTCCACAAGCGAGCATTGTCGAAAGAAAATCCAAGGACGAGGATGACCTCCAGTCACACAAATTAAGGTTGAAGTCGCCCATAATTACAAGTTCACATGAATGAAGTTGGATTATTTCCGAGACCTCATCAAGAATCTGAAGGAAAGAGGGAACAGACCCACTAGGAGACCGGTATATATTACCAACAATCAAAGCTTTAGCTTGGGTTTTAATCTCAATAAATATGGATTCAAAAATTCTTTCTTCATTTCTTGACAGGTCATGTCTAACAGAGTACGGAAGACATTCCGAAACATAAACAGCAAGGCCACCTTTAGCCATCCTACTTCGATTCAAATATTCCATCTTGTACCCAGGGAGATGCAATAGAGATTCGTTTTTTGAATCAAGGAAAGTCTCACAAAGACCAATGAAGTCAGGGTGGCCATTACGCACTATTTTTTTCAACTCATCAACCGAAGAGCAAAGACCCTGAACATTAAGCTGAAGTACAGAGAATCTACCATCTTGTTTGGATACTCGATCTAAATCAGATACGTATTTACTACTAACTGAAAAATGGGGATTTGATGGTGATTTGTTAGACTGACCTACTGAATTATTTATCAAACTAAGAACATCAATTGGGTTATTTTGAAGATGAGATAGTCGCTCACCCAAGGAGGAGATGTCACCCAAACTAGAGTCAGACAAATTAAAAAAAAAATACAAACTATGATCCATCATGCGCCACCCACCACCCAGCTTGGCATCTTCATAACAATGACATGTGGACAGCAACTAGGCAAACAGAACGATGAACTCATTTTTTGTGAAAAAAGAAACTGAAACAGAAAAAATAAAGGCCAAAAACAGAAAACTTGAATAAGAAAAAAACTTGTATACAAAATGAAAAACAACAAAAACATAACTAAATCTCCCAATCCAGGAGAAAAATTTATATAACTGAACTTGCTTATACAATTGTTGGTATTATCCCTTGCAACGGTAAGATTTGAACCTGAATACCTGTACATTTAGCACAAGGTCTGATCCACTTTACCATCACAAGGTATTAATAATTATGTACAATCTTGTATATGATATTTCATGTTATTATTACCAACCCGCGTCAGGTGGCTTGGTGCTGGGGTGAGTAGTTAGTAGTAGTAGAAGTAGTTACTTACTATTACAACTAAGAAAAGACATAGGTTTTATTCTATTTGTTATTATCTTTGAAAAAACGTATCTTGTCAAGTAATAGGCTACTATATAGCACATTGAGAACTGTAAACGGTACTATACATTACACTTACCGTAGTGCATGCCAAGCTCTGAATTTATTGGAGAATGACCAACACTGGGATAATTGCATCAATGACGCGTGCGAAACATCAACTCCAAGTCAAATTCGTGCATTGTTTGGAATCATTCTAACAACTTGCTCTCCTTCAGCTCCTAGAGAGTTATGGGGAAAATATAAATCGAAAATGTCCGAAGATGTACTCCATCGAAAACGGTTAGAGACGTCAGATATGACTCCTGATTTTACATCAGAAATTTATAACTACACTTTAGTTATTATAGAAGATCTGTCTGTTATGTCTGTTACATTTTGTCTGCTACGCCACACTATATCTTCTATATATATAAAAGAAAACAAACTAGAATGTAAAAACTGGAAATTGCATAAATATTTCGAAATATTTTGACAATAGATTAAAGTAATTCGAAAAAAGAAAAATGGTAAAAAACTAAAAAAACTAAAAAGAAAAAACTAAAAAAATAGAAAATTTAAAAAATTAAAAAAAGAAAAAACCTAAAAAGAAAAAACGTAAAAAAAGATAAAAAACTAAAAATAAAAAAACTAAAAGAGCTAAAAAAACTAAAAAAAAAGAAACAACTAAAAAAAACTGGGAATTGCACAAATATTTCAATATATTTTGACAATGGATTAAAGTAATTCGAAAACCTTAAAACAGATACCCCAAATTTGAGGTTTAATATCACAATACAGCTTCTGACAAATTATGGCAAAATTATTATTAGCTTTATCCACTGGCACAATTACAAATTCATTCTTTAGATTAGCAATTGCTTGTTTAATCTTCGCATTATAAAATAATGATTTAGTGTTACTATTTTTTAAGTTAGAATATATTTTATTTCTTACTATACTAATAATTAAATTCTTCCAACTTTGAAAACTCTCTTTATTTTTATTCTCTTTCTTACACCACTTATCAATAAATAAATCAAAATCATTTTCCAAGCCATCAAGAACACTCGATGGTTTCAGATGATGAGAAAGACGGAAATTAGCCCCTTTATTCATTATAATTTGAAGATCATCTTACTTTATTATTGACAAGTTCCCTGTTATAACATGTTTGTAAGTAGGATTTACAAATGCGCCAAGTTGCTTACAATTACAAACCGGTTCCCAATTTATATCGCTATCTAGTTTTTTTAGTATTAAATTATAATTAAAAATAATTTGCCCAATAGTTTTTGAAAATTTATAAGTTAAAACTGAACTAACATTATAATTTAAATTACTAGGAAGGGCCTGTTTCACATGCCGCTGATTTAAAATTTCTGGTAAATTAATATCTTCAATCTGCTTACAAGTAAAATTAATAGGTAAATATAATCTGTTATCCTTATTACTAATCTTATCGAACTTTTTCTTTTTTGAAATAAATTTCGTTTTAGTTAGAATGCAAATTGTATCACATATTACTTTAAAATTATAATCAAGAGCTGTATTATTCTTAACAATCCAGAAAAGTTTGATTAAATTCCTCTTGGATAAATTATTTAGACACTTTATTACAGAAATCATACCCCTAGATTCAAGTAGCTGGCTTAGATCTATAGAAAGCATGTGTACATCTAATTCATTTTTTCTATTATTTTTCCTATTTCCTCTCGATCGTTTTTTACGTTTAGTAGGACAAGTAAAAGAAGGATGGTCCATAAAACCATCAATACATTTAACAACAACATGAGACATGTCACCATATTTTGCTACACGATCATTTAGCCCAAAAGGATAAGCTGTACCAAGAGTATGGATCCAGAAATCCTCCTGTTTACGTAGTCTATTATTCTTCTCTTCTTTATTTAAATTTTCTAATTCTAAATTTTCTAAAATTGTGACAGTTATATCTGATATGGAACATTTACCATTACTACAATGTTGAACTAGATAGTTATTAGTTTTTTCATTATTAACTGTTGTCTTGTGTCCATAAAATCTTTTATATATATTATTAGTTGTTTCCCCCACATATTGTAGGCAGCATTTATTACATTCTAATAGGTAAATTACATTGGTTGTTCTACAATTAACATTACCACGTAACTTGACAGAAGGAGAAAAGGAAGACTGTTTTCCTAAATTAGTGATTAATATAGACCAGCACTTGAATGAGGCCTTAACCCTACTCATCCATACAATCACATAGGTCAAACAGCATATCCACACACAATCAACCATAAAGAATAATCCATGGACAGGCAGTCATGTCGTCAATAAGTATAAGTCGTCATTTACCCAGTCGTCATATTCCCAGTTTTTTTTAGTTGTTTCTTTTTTTTAGTTTTTTTAGCTCTTTTAGTTTTTTTCTTTTTAGTTTTTTATCTTTTTTTTTACGTTTTTTCTTTTTAGGTTTTTTCTTTTTTTAATTTTTTAAATTTTCTATTTTTTTAGTTTTTTTTAGTTTTTTTACCATTTTTCTTCTTTCGAATTACTTTAATCTATTGTCAAAACATTTCGAAATATTTATGCAATTTCCAGTTTTTACATTCTAGTTTGTTTTCTTTTATATATATAGAAGATATAATCTGGCGTAGCAGACAAAATGTAACAGACATAACAGACAGATATTCTATAATAACTAAAGAGTAGTTATAAATTTCTGATGTAAAATCAGGAGTCATATCTGACGTCTCTAACCGTTTTCGATGGAGTATATCTTCGGACATTTTCGATTTATATTTTCCCCATAACTCTCTAGGAGCTGAAGGAGAGCAAGTTGTTAGAATGATTCCAAACAATGCACGAATTTGACTTGGAGTTGATGTTTCGCACGCGTCATTGATGCAATTATCCCAGTGTTGGTCATTCTCCAATAAATTCAGAGCTTGGCATGCACTACGGTAAGTGTAATGTATAGTACCGTTTACAGTTCTCAATGTGCTATATAGTAGCCTAATACTTGACAAGATACGTTTTTTCAAAGATAATAACAAATAGAATAAAACCTATGTCTTTTCTTAGTTGTAATAGTAAGTAACTACTTCTACTACTACTAACTACTCACCCCAGCACCAAGCCACCTGACGCGGGGTTGGTAATAATAACATGAAATATCATATACAAGATTGTACATAATTATTGATACCTTGTGATGGTAAAGTGGATGAGACCTTGTGCTAAATGTATAGGTATTCAGGTTCAAATCTTACAGTTGCAAGGGATAATACCAACAACTGTTAAACCACCGATTGTAATTGAAAACATTATAAATAATTTTTTGAAACGCGGTTGCAAAAGATTTGTGCCAAACAATAAGTATTGCAATCTTTTAAATTGGAAAACAAATCCGTTGGAATCATGGGAATGCGAGGAATAATAATTGATCGTTTTGCAATTGGAAAGAAAATAGAACTCAGGTGTCCAAATGACGTCGTTTGGTGCTCAAATCAAAAATCAAGATAAAATTCTGCCTGCTTTCAAAGTAAAAGGGCAAATTTATCATAGAGCTGGGTCCCTTCTACCATTCTCAGGTGAGAATAATAAATTTTTACAACTGTACTTCATCAGTGATAACAATTCTGAATTGAATACACGTTGCGATATTTCTCCCGACGTTGAAAGGACTATCGTTTCCCCATTGCAACATCTTTTCTACGAAAATAATAATTTGGTGCGTCTGTTCAAAACAGCCATCGATTTGATGCCTAGTGATACGCATAAAATTGTTATTTCCGCTGACAATACGCCTCCTGGCCAACATGTGCGGAGATACAATGCTCCAACTATCGACGAAGTGGCAATCGTTATGGTCGGTGATCAGTTTTTACCTCGAGATATTATTCTTCATAAGCGAAACGCTCAGTTGTTAAGAATTGCTGAAACTCATCGATGCTACGATGCCCTACAATATCCTATCAATTTTTGGGATGGAGCCGACGGCTATCACTTTAATATTAAATTCATGAATCCAGCCACTAACAAAGAAATCAATAAGAAATGCAGTGCAATGCATTATTATTCCTATAGACTAATGATTCGGCAGGATGAAGAAAATTATATTTTAAAATGCCGTTAATTGTTTCACCAATTAGTCGTTGATGTCTATGCTAAAATTGAATCAGAACGTTTGCTATATATTCGCCTGAATCAGACCAAGCTCCGCTCTGAACAATACATTCATTTGCGAGATGCAGTTATAAATGACGGTAATACCACAAACGTTGGAAGATTAACAATTTTACCTTCGTCATATGCTGGCAGTCCCCGTCATATGCATGAATATGCTCAAGATGCTATTGCGTATGTTCGTCTCTATGGTCGTCCAGATTTATTTATTACATTTACATGTAATCAATCTTGGGACTAGATGCTGTAGCTTTTACTTCAAGGACAATCGGCGGTTCATAGACATGCCATTACGGCCCATTTCTTCCGGCAAAAGTTGAAATCACTGATAAGCTACATAGTAAAACTTGAAATGTTTGGGTCATTGCGATGCTGGATGTACTCAGTGGAATGGCAAAAACGAGGTTTGCTACACGCACATATACTAATCTGGCTACAGAAAAAAAAATGCTCCGAACGAAATTGATGATGTGATTTCCGCTGAAATACCTGATGAAAATGTTGATAAGGGGTTACATGATATTATTTTAAAAAATATGATACATGGACCTTGCAGTGCACTGAAAGAAAATTCACCATGCATGGCCAAAGGAAGGTGCACAAAGCAATATCCTCGACTTTCAGTACCCAACACAATTACTGGCAATGATGGTTACCCACAATATAGAAGAAGATCCTCTGAAGATGGCGGTAAAACAGCAATAATAAAGAAGCGTAACGGTACCACCATCGAAGTAGATAACCAGTGGGTTGTTCCATATTCCCCATTATTATCAAAAACATTTAATGCACACATAAACGTTGAATACTGTAACTCCGTAAAGGCAATCAAATACATATGTAAATACTTCAACAAAGGCAGTGACATGGCAGTTTTTGGCTTGCAGCCCGAAATCAAAGATATCGACGAAATCGTACAATATCAGGCTGGAAGATACATAAGCAGTAATGAAGCTGTTTGGCGAATTCTTTCATTTCCGATACATGAACGTAGTCCAGCTGTTGTTCACTTAGCGGTACATTTACAGAATGGTCAACGTGTTTATTTCTTGGAAACCAATGTGCAACAAAGAGCCCTGAATCCACCGGATACAAAGTTAACCAGTTTCTTTTCGCTTTGCAAAAATGATTCTTTTGCAGAAAAACTGCTGTTTACTGAAGTGCCTTCGTATTACACGTGGAATACTAAAAATAAAGTGTTTGAACGTCGAAAACAGGGTAAGTCAGTCAACGGCCAACCTATCACCTTCAAAGATACCACGATAGGAAGACTCCACACCGTTCACACCAATCAAAATGAATGCTTCTTTCTACGCCTGCTTTTGGTGAATGTACCCGGTCCGACATCCTTTGAGTATTTGAGAACTGTAAACGGTACTATACATGACACTTACCGTAGTGCATGCCAAGCTCTGAATTTATTGGAGACTGACCAACACTGGGATAACTGCATCAATGACGCGTGCGAAACGTCAACCCCAAGTCAAATTCGTGCATTGTTTGGCATCATTTTAACAACTTGCTCTCCATCAGCTCCTACAGAGTTATGGGAAAAATATAAGTCAAAAATGTCAGAAGATATACTCCATCGAAAACAGTTAGAGACGTCAGATATGACTTTTGATTTTACATCAGAAATTTGTAACTACACTTTAGTTATTATAGAAGATTTTTGCGTACAAATCTATGGCAAACAAAGCTCTTCAGGATTTGGGAATGCCTTCACCTAACCGTATCGCTGCTGTTTCGACATGTGTAGAAATGGGTCGTGAACAAAGTTACAGTACGAGTGATCTATTGTCGCATGTACAAAATAACATTTCCAAGTTAACGTCGGAACAAAAAGACATTTATGATACGATAATGTTGTGTCGATAACTGAGCTTATGACGAAGATTCTTATCCTGGAAAAGGGGATTGAGGCTTTGCGAAATGAGAATTTGGAACTCAAAGAAGAAAATACGGCTCTCAAAACCGAAGTAGTATATCTAAAAAAGTCTTGTCTTCAAGTTGAACTTGTTTCAAAAAGACAGAATATTCTAATTCACGGTATACCAGCTGTTCAAGGTGGTAACTCAGAAAATGCTACTCGTGAGTTTCTCTCTGAATTAGGAGTCAGTAACGCAAATTCAATTCCCTTCGTCAAGTGCTATCGTTTGAATGGAAATAAACCACCAGGCTCTAATACTAGGGCAACGTCTAGGACTACACTAAAAGCCGGGCCAGTTTTCGTGACTTTGGCTAATTTAGCAGATAAAGACCCTATTATGAAAAATTGTGGTAGGCTGAAGAGATCTGGAAAAAGTATCACTTCCGATCTCCCGCGTGTATTGGCACGTCGTAGAAAAGAACTGCTATCTTTCTGCTACAATCGGCGCACGTCATCTGACACTTCAACTAGAGTTGCTGAAACCCGAGTAATAACGAAAAGGATTAGTGTATGGATTGAAGCGAAAAAGTCTTCAAAGAGTAAGACTTGGTTGCGAATAGAGGACTCATGTTTTGATCCCTTTAAACTATCTAGTAATGCGACCTCTGTGGTTCCCTCCCCCGCTGTGATAGTCGGAGGTGATGAGTAATATGTGTGATTTGTTCAATTTTTTTTTTAGTGATTTGTTTGATGTTTGTTAGTTGTTGTTGTTTTGGGTTTTTTTTCGTAAGTTATGATATATAAATTTTTCTCCTGGATTGGGAGATTTAGTTATGTTTTTGTTGTTTTTCATTTTGTATACAAGTTTTTTTCTTATTCAAGTTTTCTGTTTTTGGCCTTTATTTTTTCTGTTTCAGTTTCTTTTTTCACAAAAAAATGAGTTCATCGTTCTGTTTGCCTAGTTGCTGTCCACATGTCATTGTTATGAAGATGCCAAGCTGGGTGGTGGGTGGCGCATGATGGATCATAGTTTGTATTTTTTTTTTAATTTGTCTGACTCTAGTTTGGGTGACATCTCCTCCTTGGGTGAGCGACTATCTCATCTTCAAAATAACCCAATTGATGTTCTTAGTTTGATAAATAATTCAGTAGGTCAGTCTAACAAATCACCATCAAATCCTCATTTTTCAGTTAGTAGTAAATACGTATCCGATTTAGATCGAGTATCCAAACGAGATGGTAAATTCTCTATACTTCAGCTTAATGTTCAGGGTCTTTGCTCTTCGTTTGATGAGTTGAAAAAAATAGTGCGTAGTGGCCACCCTGACTTCATTGGTCTTTGTGAGACTTTCCTTGATTCAAAAAACGAATCTCTATTGCATCTCCCTGGGTACAAGATGGAATATTTGAATCGAAGTAGGATGGCTAAAGGTGGCCTTGCTGTTTATGTTTCGGAATGTCTTCCGTACTCTGTTAGACATGACCTGTCAAGAAATGAAGAAGGAACTTTTGAATCCATATTTATTGAGATTAAAACCCAAGCTAAAGCTTTGATTGTTGGCAATATATACCGGTCTCCTAGTGGGTCTGTTCCCTCTTTCCCTCAGATTCTTGATGAGGTCTTGGAAATAATCCAACTTCATTCATGTGAACTTGTAATTATGGGCAACTTCAACCTTAATTTGTGTGGCCGGAGGTCATCCTCGTCCTTGGATTTTCTTTCGACAATGCTCGCTTGTGGAACACTACCTTCTGCATGCATTCCAACTCGCATAACTAACACTACCGCTTCTTTGCTTGATAATATTTTTTCATCTTTGACGTTGGTGCGAAATTCTATATTGATGAGTGATATCTCAGACCATTTTCCTGTTTTTTCCATGTATGATTTTTTCCGATTCGTTGCCAAGGAGGAGCCAAGAAGCTGGTTTTTCCTCTTTAAAATTTAATGATCAGGGCTTGCATATTCTTAGGTCACGGTTGGCAGGTCGCTCGTGGAGTATTTCTATAAATGGATCTGATATAGATTCTTTGTTTAATTCGTTTTATGATTCTTTGAAAGAAGTTATCTTTGATACATGTAATGCACCCCAGTCGAATCCGGCATCGAAAAGAACAACCCCTTTGAATCCTTGGATGACCCCTGGACTTCTTAAAAGTTGGAGGAAGAAAAATTATCTTTGGAAGGCTTACAGGTGCTCTAAGCCATTTTCGCGTGATTCTCGGCTTCAACTTTTCAAAGCTTATAGAATAGTTTACAATTCGCTTTGCCGAAGGGCTAAATCGTTATTTTATCATAGAAAATTCTCTGCGTGCAGTAAAGACATTAGGAAGACATGGCAAGTAATCAATTCTGTTATCAGGCCATCTTTTCTGCCTCCTTCTGTCCCTTCAAGTGTTGTGATTGACGGGAAAAATGTAGAGGGTGAGCTAAAAGTTCAAGATGCGTTTACTTCCTATTTTGCTAATATTGGCAAAACTACAGCCTCTTCTGTAAGTCCTTCTTCTTCTCTACCTGATTTTAGGTCTTATCTAGGACCACCTTGTCCTAAATCAAAGGAATTGGAACCTGTCTCTGAAGCTGAAATAGCCAGAATTGTCAATTGTTTGAGGGGTTCTTCATCCTCTGGCCCAGACCGTATTCCGACTAAGGTTGTCAAGTTCATTCTTCCTGTCATTGTGTGTGCCCTCACGAGACTTGTCAATCTTTCTTTTGAAAATGGTGTCTTCCCAAGTGCTCTAAAGCGTGCTCGTGTTATCATCCTTTTTAAAGGTGGATCAAGGAATGATCCTGCAAATTATCGTCCCATATCTCTTTTATCAGTGTTTAGTAAAATTTTTGAAAAAGCTATGCTTTCTCGACTTCTTGATTTTCTTAATTCTAAACTCTTTTTTCATGATTTTCAGTTTGGTTTTAGGGCCAAACATTCAACTGAGCATGCATGTGCAACTCTCTTGAATTATTTAAATTCAGCTCTTGACTCTGGTTTGATACCTGCTGCTCTTTTTCTTGATGTTCGAAAAGCGTTTGACTCATTAACACACAAGATTCTTCTTCTGAAAATGTCCCATATTGGAATAAGAGGGAATGCTTATTCATGGTTTCTATCATATTTATCTGGTCGAGTCATCTCGGTTCATCTGGACTTTTCTAATCCTTCTGGAATAGAGTTTGGTGTTCCACAAGGATCTGTCATTGGGCCGATACTCTTTTTAATCTACGTCAATGACCTTATTAATACGGTTAAAAATTTAAAACCTACCATTTGCTGTCGTCTTTGTCAACCAGTATCCATTACTAGCTGTGACAAGAGTTTGTCCTTACCGGATACACTTATTGCTTTTGCTGATGACAGTACTCTTGGCACAACTGGTAGAACTGAGTCTGATCTTCGTTCAAGGATGAAAGCCCTTTTTGAAAGAGTTATCCAGTGGTTTGATGTAAATTATCTTGCCTTAAATGTCGAAAAATCATGTTTTCTCATTTTCTCCAGAGTCTCAAAGGCTTGCCCTGATTTAAATGAAATAAATGTATCAAGAGGTTCTCTAAGTAGACCTAAGGATCGTTACGTTCGATTCCTAGGCATCTTGCTTGCCGAAAATCTTTCGTTCAAGTATCATATTGACCTGATTAAAATGAAAGTCTCCAGGAGTCTTTGAATCCTTAGAAAGCTCAAATATATATTTCTAGGGTCGATTCTTAGACTCTTGTTCTGCAGCCTAGTTCAGTCTTATGTTTCATATTGTTCTGTTATTTGGATGTCAACTTTTCCCTCGTCTCTGAAGCCACTTTCAAAACTTTATGATAAAGCAAGGACTCTTATTCAGGAAACTAACCGTTTTTCACTTAAACCCTTGCTTGATTTGAAATCTCTCTATTTTCTTTCTTGTTCTTCTTTCGTTTTTTTACAGTTGCACGGCCATCTTCCTGCTGTCCTATGTAATAATATATCTTTTGTTTCTGATCAATCGACTTATCATCTCCGCAGTTCCAAGAATTTACTGGTTCTTCACACACCGTCAGTGAGGTCTGACTTCAACCCTCTGACAGCTTGCAACAGGATCTGGAACACACTCCCAGAGTTCGTACGAAGCTACCACTCGTTTGGTATGTTCAAAAATTATGTTAGAGATTTTCTAGCTAGTAAATATTTTTTTTTTTTTTTGTTTTTTTGTCTTTATTTTTTATTCCGGTTTCCCTTGGAGTTGATGTCTCTGGATTGAGTTGGATATTTAATTGAGTTGGTGAAATCATGTGCTACTCCCTGCCTAGCTTGTCATTTTTTGGAGATTATTAAGGTGGGCGACTCAATTTTTGGTTTTTGTTTATATTTTTTTGTTGTTGGTATTTTTTTCTCCCCTGTTCTTTCCCGGCCATGGAGCCTTATGGGGGAGATTGTCTTGAAGTAATTTTTTTTAACTATGGATTTTAATGTTAAATAAAGAACTCAGAACTCAGAACTCAGAACAACGTTGGAAAAATTTTCTTTTTGGATGCGCCAGGAGGTACTGATAAAGCGTTTGTGATAAAACTGATTCTGGCATCAATTCGATCAAAAAATGATATAGCGTTGGCAACTGCGTCGTCCGGAATAGCCGCAACATTGCTGCCTGGTGGAAGAACTGCTCATTCCGCTTTGAAATTGCCTCTGAATTTGCATTCTACAGAAACTCCCACGTGCAATATTTCCAAATCATCTGGGATGGGTAAAGTATTGCAGCAATGAAAACTTATTATTTGGGATGAGTGCACAATGGCACACAAAAAATCGCTCGAGGCTCTGGATCAATGCTTGAAAGATTTGCGAGGGAAGTCGAAGACCTTTGGCAGCACATTAATATTGCTTGCGGGAGATTTCAGGCAAACATTACCTATAATACCTAGATCAACTCCTGCAGACGAAGTGAATGCTTGCCTGAAAAATTCTAATTTATGGGCACACGTAAAAATATTAAAATTAACTACAAATATGCGTGTCCGATTGCAAAACGATGACTCTGGTCAAACATTTTCAGATCAATTGCTGGCAATTGGAAACAGAAAGCTCCCAGTAGACTCAATTTCAGGACATATACAACTACTTGCTGATTTTTGTAATTTAGTGACGTCCAAAAATGAATTGATTGAAAAAGTATTTCCGAATATTCTAAAAAATTATAAAAATAATAAATGGCTAAGTGAAAGAGCGATTCTCGCACCCAAAAATATAGACGTCCACGAAATCAACAATATTGTTTTGACCAAGATTCGAGACCAGGCAGTCCTTTACAAGTCAGTCGACACAGTTTTGGAACCAAATGAAGCGGTTAATTATCCATCTGAATTTTTAAATTCCATAGATCTTTCAGGGTTTCCACCACACGTGCTACAACTAAAAATAGGTGTACCAATAATACTTTTAAGAAATATCAACCCACCAAAGCTTTGCAATGGCACGCGACTTGCCGTAAAAAAACAATGGAAAACCTAATATAGGCCACAATCTTGACAGGACCTTTTGAGGGTGAGGCTGTTCTTATTCCTCGCATTCCCATGATTCCAACAGATCTGCCTTTTCAATTTAAAAGATTGCAATTCCCAATTCGATTAGCATTTGCAATCACCATTAACAAAGCTCTCGGTCAATCATTAGAAAAATGTGGTATAGATCTTAATACTGATTGTTTTTCCCATGGACAATTGTATGTTGCATGTTCGAGGGTCGGTAAACCTGACAATCTATTTATATGCAGCGACAATTGGACAGCGAAGAATGTTGTATATTCGCAAGTTTTACGCAGTTAATTTGTATTGTATCCATCTATCTATCTATCTATATAAAAACGAGTTGTGTGTATGCATGTTTGTTTGTTTGTAAAAAGAGCGTTTGCATATGATGTCATTATTAGTACATACGGCTTTGTATATGCACAGACAATGGGAAAGCCAAGAAAGTTGTATATTCACAATTTTTACGTAGTTTAACTCCTGCAGACGAAATGAATGCTTGCCTGAAAAATTCTAATTTATGGGCACACATAACAATATTAAAATTAACTACAAATATGCGTGTCCGATTGCAAAACGATGACTCTGGTCAAACATTTTCAGATCAATTGCTGGCAATCGGAAACGGAAAGCTCCCAGTAGTGGGAAAGCCAAGAATGTTGTATATTCGCAATTTTTACGTAGTTTGTAACACATATATAAATCTATCTATATTCACAGGTGGGACACAGGGACACAACTACAATGGTGCGTAACTAATATGGCGCGTAACAACTTACGCACGCGGGGAGGCTTGGGGGGCGCGAAGCGCCCCACCAACTAGGTGTTGGGGTGGCACGAAGCGCCACCCCAACAGCTAGTATATATATATATATATATATATATATATATATATATATATATATATATATATAAATAAGTTGTCCGTGGATGTGTCTGTCAGGTGACGTCATGTTTGTGTGTTGACTGACGTCATGAAGTTAGTTGTCGTCATTTTTGTCATGACGGTGACGTCATTAAAGATATTTAAGACATGCGTTCACGTAGAAATCTATTAATATTTAACTTTAAAATGACTGTTGAACTTACAATGGCAACAGCCAAGGAAGATGCTCAAAGAGTCTATGCCAAAAAACTTGCTGCTGATAGAGAAAGTCAGAAAAGAAAGCGTGCCGAGGAATCAAAAGAACAGCAAGGAAACAGGCTTGAGGCTGATAGAGAAAGAAAGAACAGAAAGCGTGCCGAGGAATTACCAGAGCAACGCGAAAGCAGACTTGCTGCTAAAAGAGAAAGTGAAAAAAGAAGGCGTGTCGAGGAACTACCAGAGCAACATGAAACCAGACTTGCTGCTAAAAGAGAAAGTGAAAAAAGAAGGCGTGCCGAGGAATCACAAGAACAGCAAGAAATCAGGCTTGCTGCTGATAGAGAAAGTAAGAAAAGAAAGCGTGCCGAGGAATCAGAGCAACCTGAAAGTTATCGCCTGGCATTCAGGTACAGTCCAGTCGATGATTATAGCTTCAGTAGATGTGTTCAAATCAGGACTATGTCTAAAATTTGTCCCTATTGCAAGGCCTTGAAATTCAATGGTGAAACAATGGGAATGTGTTGCGCCTCAGGAAAATTTAAACTTCCTCTATTGGCTGCACCATCAGAGTCATTGAAGACTTTCCTTACTGGAACTACGTCAGAATCTAAGCGTTTTTTGAAATAAATCAGAAAATATAGCTCAGGTTTCCAAATGACGTCGTTTGGAGCCCAAATCGAAAATCCAGATCAATTTATGTCTACTTTCAAAGTAAAAGAGCAAATTTATCATAGAGCAGGGTCCCTTCTACCATTCTCAGGCGAGAATCATAAATTTTTACAATTGTACTTCATCAGTGATAGAAATTCTGAATTGAATGCACGTTGCGAAATTTCTCCCAACGTTGAAAGGACAATCGTTTCCCAATTGCAACACCTTTTCCACGAAAATAATAATTTAGTGCGTCTGTTCAAAACAACCATCGATTTGATACCTACTGATACGCATAAAATTGTTATTTCCGCTGACAAAACGCCTCCTGGCCAACATGTGCGTAGATACAATGCTCCAACTATCGACAAAGTGGCAATCGTTATGGTCGGTGATCAGTTTTTACCTCAAGATATTATTCTTCATAAGCGAAACGCTCAGTTGTTAAGAATTGCTGAAACTCATCGATGCTACGATGCCCTACTATATAATTTTTTGGGATGGAGCCGACGGCTATCACTTTAATATTAAATTCATGAATCCAGCCACTAACAAAGAAATGAATAAGAAATGCAGTGCAATGCATTATTATTCCTATAGACTAATGATTCGGCAGGATGAAGAAAATTATATTTTAAAATGCCGTGAATTGTTTCACCAATTCGTCGTTGATGTGTATGCTAGAATTGAATCAGAACGTTTGCTATATATTCGCCTGAATCAGACCAAGCTCCGCTCTGAACAACACATTCATTTGCGAGATGCAGTTATAAATGACGGTAATACCACAAATTTGGAAGATTAACAATTTTACCTTCGTCATATGCTGGCAGTCCCCGTCATGTGGATGAATATGCTCAAGATGCTATTGCGTATGTTCGTCTCTATGGTCGTCCAGATTTATTTATTACATTTACATGTAATCAATCTTGGCACGAGATACTGCAGTTTTTACTTCAAGGACAATCGGTGGTTCATAGACATGAAATTACGGGCCGTGTCTTCCGGCAAAAGTTGAAACCACTGATAAGCTACATAGTAAAACTTGAAATGTTTGGGTCAGTGCGATGCTGGATGTACTCAGTGGAATGGCAAAAACGAGGTTTGCCACACGCACGTATACTAATCTGGCCACATAAAAAAATTACTTCGAACGAAATTGATGATGTGATTTCCGCTGAAATACCTGATGAAAATGTCGATAAGGGGTTACATGATATTATTGTAAAAAATATGATACATGGACCTTGCGGTGCACTGAACGAAAATTCACCATGCATGGCCAAAGGAAGGTGCACAAAGCAATATCCTCGACTTTTAGTATCCAATATAATTATCGTCATTTATATATCCCCCTGTGCCCCCCGGCGTCCCCGTTGTAGTTGTGTTCCTGTGTCCCGGTCGTCATTTATATTCCCTGTGTCCCGGTCTTCATTTGTATCCCGGTGTCCTGGTCTGTATATACATTCGTTTTTGAAATTGTATATGATGAATTTTTCCCATTTTTTTCTTTTTGTTTTTTTTTTTGGTTTTACCTTTTTTAGTTTTTTTAGTTTTTTTTCTTTTTTCTTTTTAGTTTTTTTTTTTATTTTTATTTTTTTTAGTTTGGTTTTTCTCCTTTATTTTTCATTTTTTACCTTTTTTTCTTCTTTTTCTTTTTTAGTTTTCTTAGTTTTTTAGTTTTTTTATTAGTTTTTATGTTTTTTTTCTTTTTACCTTTTTGTACTTTTTACCTTTTTTTTTCGTTTTTTTAGTTTTTTTTATTTATGTCCTGGTCGTCATTTATACTGCCTATTTCCAGGTCGTCATTTGTGTCCCGTTGCTTTGTTGATGGTGATTGCTAATCGAACATTCCTTGTGTCCCGGTCGCTTTCTCTTTGATTGTCCCGGTTGTCATTTATATTCCCTATGTGCCGGTGTTCCGGTCGTCATTTGTATCCCGATGTCCCGGTCTTTAATTTCGTCAGTCGAAAACATGACGTCAGTAGAAACACAAACATGACGTCACTCGACAGACACACACACACACACACAGACAATTTATTTTTATATATATAGATATATATTTTTAACTACGTAAAACATGCAAAAATACAATATTCTTTGCTGTCCCATTGTCTGTCCATAAAATAGATTGTCGGGTTTCATAATAATTGTCCATGAGAAAACAATCCGTATTCAGATCTATACCGCATTTTTCTAACGATTGCCCTTGAGATTTGTTGATGGTGATTGCTAATCGAACATTTCCTGTGTCCCCGTCGTTATTTATATATCCCCCTGTGCCCCCAGCGTCCCCGTTGTAGTTGTATCCCTGTGTCCTCGTCGTCATTTATATTCCCTCTGTCCCGGTCGTCATTTGTGTCCCGGTGTCCCGGTCTGTAATTTCTCTTTGAGTGTCTAGGTCGTCATTTATATTCCCTGTGTCCCGGTCGTCATTTGTGTCCCGGTCTGTAGTGTCATCTTAAAATGACGTCATATACAAAGCCTTAAATACTTATAATGACGTCAAATGCAAGCCCACAAACAAACAAACATACATATATACAACTTATTTATATATATATATATATATATATATATATATATATATATATATATATATATATATATATATATATATATATATTTATATATATATATATATATACTAGCTGTTGGGGTGGCGCTTCGCGCCACCCCAACACCTAGTTGGTGGGGCGCTTCGCGCCCCCCAAGCTCCCCCGCGCGCGTAAGTTGTTACGCGCCATATTAGTTATGCGCCATTGTAGTTTTGTTCCTGTGTCCCACCTGTGAATATAGATAGATTTATATATGTATTTCAAACTACGTAAAAATTGCGAATATACAACATTCTTGGCTTTCCCATTGTCTGTCCATATACAAAGCCGTATGTACTAATAATGACGTCATATGCAAACGCTCTTTTTACAAACAAACAAACATGCATACACACAACTCGTTTTTATATAGATAGATAGATAGATAGATACAATACAAATTAACTACGTAAAACTTGTGAATATACAACAGTCTTCGCTGTCCCATTGTCTGTGCGTATAAATAGATTGTCAGGTTTACCGAACCTCAAAGATGCAACATACAATTGTACATTGGTAAAGCAATCTGTATTAAGATCTATACCGCATTTTTCTAGTGATTGCCCTTGAGCTTTGTTGATGGTGGTTGCAAATGCTAATCGAATTGGGAATTGCAATCTTTTAAATTGAAAAAGCAGATCCGTTGGAATCATGGGAATGCGAGGAATAAGAACAGCCTCACCCTCATAAGGCCCTGTCAAGATTGTGGCCTCTATTAGGTTTTCCATTGTATTTTTTTACGGCAAGTCGCATGCCATTGCAAAGCTTTGGTGGGTTGATATTTCTTAAAAGTATTATTGGTACGCCTATTTTTAGTTGTAGCACGTATGGTGGAAACCCTGAAGGATCTATGGAATTTAAAAATTCAGATGGATAATTAACCGCTTCATTTGGTTCCAAAATACAAATTAACTGCGTAAAACTTGCGAATATACAACATTCTTCGCTGTCCAATTGTCGCTGCATATAAATAGATTGTCAGGTTTACCGACCCTCGAACATGCAACGTACAATTGTCCATGGGAAAAAAAAAATCAGTATTAAGATCTATACCACATTTTTCTAATGATTGACCTTGAGCTTTTTAATGGTGATTGCAAATGCTAATCGAATTGGGAATTGCAATCTTTTAAATTGAAAAGGCAGATCCGTTGGAATCATGGGAATGCGAGGAATAAGAACAGCCTCACCCTCAAAAGGCCCTGTCAAGATTGTGGCCTCTATTAGGTTTTCCATTGTTTTTTTTACGGCAAGTCGAGTGCCATTGCAAAGCTTTGGTGGGTTTATATTTCTTAAAAGTATTATTGGTACGCCTATTTTTAGTTGTAGCACGTGTGGTGGAAACCCTGAAAGATCTATGGAATTTAAAAATTCAGATGGATAATTAACCGCTTCATTTGGTTCCAAAACTGTGTCGACTGACTTGTAAAGGACTGCCTGGTCTCGAATCCTGGTCAAAACAATATTGTTGATTTCGTGGACGTCTATATTTTTGGGTGCGAGAATCGCTCTTTCACTTAGCCATTTATTATTTTTATAATTTTTTAGAATATTTGGAAATACTTTTTCAATCAATTCATTTTTGGACGTCACTAAATTACAGAAATCAGCAGGTAGTTGTATACGTCCTGAAATTGAGTCTTCTGGGAGCTTTCCGTTTCCCATTGCCAGCAATTGATCTGAAAATGTTTGACCAGAGTCATCGTTTTGTAATCGGACACGCATATTTGTAGTTAATTTTAATGTTTTTACGTGTGCCCATAAATTAGAATTTTTCAGGCAAGCATTCATTTCGTCTGCAGGAGTTGATCTAGGTATTATAGGTAATGTTTGCCTAAAATCTCCCGCAAGCAATATTAATGTGCTGCCAAAGGGTTTCGACTTCCCTCGCAAATCTTTCAAGCATTGATCCAGAGCCTCGAGCGATTTTTTGTGTGCCATTGTGCACTCATCCCAAATAATAAGTTTGCATTGCTGCAATACTTTACCCATCCCCGATGATTTGGAAATATTGCACGTGGGAGTTTCTGTAGAATGCAAGTTCAGAGGCAATTTCAAAGCGGAATGAGCAGTTCTTCCACCAGGCAGCAATGTTGCGGCTATTCCGGAAGACGCAATTGCCAACGCTATATCATTTTTTGATCGAATTGATGCCAGAATCAGTTTTATCACAAACGTTTTACCAGTACCTCCTGGCACATCCAAAAAGAAAATTTCTCCAACGTTGTTATCGACACAATGCATTATCGTATCATAAATGTCTTTTTGTTCCGACGTTAACTTGGAAATGTTATTTTGTACATACGACAATTGATCACTCGTACTGTAACTTTGTTCACGATCCAATTCTACACATGTCGAAACAGCAGCGATACGGTTAGGTGAAGGCATTCCCAAATCCTGAACAGGTTTGTTTGCCATGCGTACGCACAAATCTTCTATAACAACTAAAGTGTAGTTATAAATTTTTGATGTAAAATCAAAAGTCATATCTGACGTCTCTAACTGTTTTCGATGGAGTATATCTTCGGACATTTTGACTTATATTTTTCCCATAACTCTGTAGGAGCTGATGGAGAGCAAGTTGTTAAAATGATGCCAAACAATGCACGAATTTGACTTGGGGTTGACGTTTTGCACGCGTCATTGATGCAGTTATCCCAGTGTTGGTCATACTCCAATAAATTCAGAGCTTGGCATGCACTACGGTAAGCGTCATGTATAGTACCATTTACAGTCCTCAAATACTCAAAGGATGTCGGACCGGGTACTTTCACCAAAAGCAGGCGTAGAAAGAAGCATTCATGTTGATTGGGGTGAACGGTGAAGAGTCTTCCTATCGTGGTATCTTTGAAGATGGTAGGTTGGCCGTCGACTGACTTACCCTGTTTTCGACGTTCAAATCCTTTATTTTTAGTATTCCACGTGTAATACGAAGGCACTTCAGTATACAGCAGTTTTTTTGCAAAAGAATCATTTTTGCAAAGCGAAAAAAAAGCTGTTAATGTTGTATCCGGTGGATTCAGGACTCTTTGTTGCACGTTGGTTTCCGTGAAATAAACACGTTGACCATTCTGTAAATGTACCGCTAAGTGAACAACAGCTGGACTACGTTCATGTATCGGAAATGAAAGAATTTGCCAAACAGCTTCATTACTGCTTATGTATCTTCCAGCCTGATATTGTACGATTTCATCGAAATCTTTGATTTCGGGCTGCAAGCCAAAAACTGCCATGTCACTGCCTTTGTTGACGTATTTACATATGTATTTGATTGCCTTTACGGAGTTACAGTATTCAACGTTTATGTGTGCATTAAATGTTTTTGATAATAATGGGGAATATGGAACAACCCACTGGTTATCTACTTCGATGGTGGTACCGTTACGCTTCTTTATTATTGCTGTTTTACCGCCATCTTCAGTAGATCTTCTTCTATATTGTGGGTAACCATCATTGCCAGTAATTGTGTTTGAAACTAAAAGTCGAGGATATTGCTTTATGCACCTTCCTTTGGCCATGCATGGTGAATTTTCGTTCAGTGCACCGCAAGGTCCATGTATCATATTTTTTACAATAATATCATGTAACCCCTTATCGACATTTTTATCAGGTATTTCAGCGGAAATCACATCATCAATTTCGTTCGAAGTATTTTTTTTATGTAGCAAGATTAGTATATGTGCGTGTGGCAAACCTCGTTTTTGCCATTCCACTGAGTACATCCAGCATCGCACTGACCCAAACACTTCAAGTTTTACAATGTAGTTTATCAGTGATTTCAACTTTTGCCGGAAGACACGGGCCGTAATGTCATGCCTATGAACCGCCGATTGTCCTTGAAGTAAAAGCTGCAGTATCTCGTCCCAAGATTGATTACATGTAAATGTAATAAATAAATCTGGACGACCATAGAGACGAACATACGCAATAGCATCTTGAGCATATTCATGCATATGACGGGGACTGACAGCATATGACGAAGGAAAAATTGTTAATCTTCCAACGTTTGTGGTATTACCGTCATTTATAACTGCATCTCGCAAATGAATGTATTGTTCAGAGCGGAGCTTGGTCTGATTCAGGCGGATATATACCAAACGTTCTGATTCAATTTTAGCATACATATCAACGACGAATTGGTGAAACAATTCACGGCATTTTAAAATATAATTTTCTTCATCCTGCCGAATCATTAGTCTATAGGAATAATAATGCATTGCACTGCATTTTTTATTCATTTCTTTGTTAGTTGCTGGATTCATCAATTTAATATTAAAGTGATAGCCGTCGGCTCCATCCCAAAAAATGATAGGATATTGTAGGGCATCGTAGCATCGATGAGTTTCAGCAATTCTTAACAACTGAGCGTTTCGCTTATGAAGAATAATATCTCGAGGTAAAAACTGATCACCGACCATAACGATTGCCACTTCGTCGATAGTTGGAGCATTGTATCTACGCACATGTTGGCCAGGAGGCGTTTTGTCAGCGGGAATAACAATTTTATGCGTATCAGTAGGCATCAAATCGATGGCTGTTTTGAACAGACGCACTAAATTATTATTTTCGTGGAAAAGATGTTGCAATTGGGAAACGATTGTCCTTTCAACGTTGGGAGAAATTTCGCAACGTGCATTCAATTCAGAATTTCTATCACTGATGAAGTACAATTGTAAAAATTTATGCTAATCGAATTGGGAATTGCAATCTTTTAAATTGAAAAGGCAGATCCGTTGGAGTCATGGGAATGCGAGGAATAAGAACAGCCTCACCCTCAAAAGGCCCTGTCAAGATTGTGGCCTCTATTAGGTTTTCCATTGTTTTTTTTACGGCAAGTCGAGTGCCATTGCAAAGCTTTGGTGGGTTTATATTTCTTAAAAGTATTATTGGTACGCCTATTTTTAGTTGTAGCACGTGTGGTGGAAACCCTGAAAGATCTATGGAATATAAAAATTCAGATGGATAATTAACCGCTTCATTTGGTTCCAAAACTGTGTCGACTGACTTGTAAAGGACTGCCTGGTCTCGAATCTTGGTCAAAACAATATTGTTGATTTCGTGGACGTCTATATTTTTGGGTGCGAGAATCGCTCTTTCACTTAGCCATTTATTATTTTTATAATTTTTTAGAATATTCGGAAATACTTTTTCAATCAATTCATTTTTGGACGTCACTAAATTACAGAAATCAGCAGGTAGTTGTATACGTCCTGAAATTGAGTCTACTGGAGCTTTCCGTTTCCCATTGCCAGCAATTGATCTGAAAATGTTTGACCAGAGTCATCGTTTTGCAATCGGACACGCATATTTGTAGTTAATTTTAATGTTTTTACGTGTGCCCATAAATTAGAATTTTTCAGGCAAGCATTCATTTCGTCTGCAGGAGTTGATCTAGGTATTATAGGTAATGTTTGCCTGAAATCTCCCGCAAGCAATATTAAGGTGCTGCCAAAGGGTTTCGACTTCCCTCGCAAATCTTTTCTGGATTTTCGATTTGGGCTCCAAACAACTTCATTTGGAAACATGAGTTGTATTTTCTGATTTTTGACAAAAAACGCTTAGATTCTGACGTAGTTCTAGTAAGGAAAGTCTTCAATGGCTCTGGTGGTGCAGCCAATAGAGGAAGTTTAACTTTTCCTGAGGCGCAACACATTCCCATTGTTTCACCATTAAATTTCAAGGCCTTGCAATAGGGATAAATTTTAGACATTGTCCCGATTTGAACACATCTACTCAAGCTATAATCATCGACTGGGTTGTACCTGAATGCCAGGCGATAACTTTCAGGTTGCTCTGATTCCTCGGCACGCTTTCTTTTCTTACTTTCTCTATCAGCAGCAAGCCTGCTTCCGCGTTGCTCTGGTAGTTCCTCGGCACGCTTTCTGTTCTTTCTTTCTCTATCAGCCTCAAGCCTATTCTTGCTGTTCTTTTGATTCCTCGGCACGCTTTCTGTTCTTTCTTTCTCTATCAGCCTCAAGCCTGTTTCCTTGCTGTTCTTTTGATTCCTCGGCACGCTTTCTTTTCTGACTTTCTCAATCAGCAGCAAGTTTTTTGGCATAGACTCTTTGAGCATCTTCATCGGCTTTTGTCATTGTAAGTTCATCAGTCATTTTAAACTTAAACATTAATAGATTTCTACGTGAACATATATGTCTTAAATATCCTTAATGACGTCACCGTCATAGCAAAAATGACGACAACTAACTTCATGACGTCAGTCAATACAGAAACATGACGTCACCTGACAGACAGACACACAGACAGACAACTTATTTTAATATATATAGATAAATATGTTTTTAACGACGTAAAACTTTGAACATACAACATTCTTCGCTGCCCCATTGTCTGTGCATATAAATAGATTGTCAGGTTTACCGACTCTTGAACAAGCAACATATAATTGTCCATGGGAAAAGCAATCCATATTCAGATCTATACCTCATGATTCTAATGATTGCCCTTGAGCTTTGTTGATGGTGATTGCTAATCGAACATTGCCTCTGTCCCCGTCGTCATTTATATATCCCCCCTGTGCCCCCGGTGTCACCGTTGTAGTTGTGTCCCTGCGTCCCGGTCGTCATTTATATTCCCTGTGTCCCGGTCGTCATCCCAGTGTCTCGGTCGTCATTTGTGCCCCGATGTCCCGGTCTGTATATACGTTCGTTTTTGAATTGGTATAGGATGAAATAAATTTTTAATTTTTTCCCTTTTTTTCTTTTTAGTTTTTTTTTATTGATTTTTACCTTTTTTTAGTTTTTTTTTCTTTTTTCTTTTTAGTTTTTTGAAGTTTTTATCTTTTAGTTTTTTTATTTTTATTTTTTTTAGTTTTCTTTTTCTCCTTTATTTTTCAGTTTTTTTCCTTTTCTTAGTTTTTTTTTTCTTTTTTAGTTCTTTTAGTTTTTACCTTTTCTATTTTTTTAGTTTTTTTAGTTTTTTAGCTTTTTTTAGTTTTTTTTATCAGTTTTTAGTTTATTTTATGGTTTTTTCCTTTTTTTTAGTTTTTTACCTTTTTTAGTTTTTTTTTTAGTTTTTAAGCTTTTTTAGATTTTTTTGGTAGTTTTTGCCTTTTTTTAGTTTTTTCAGTTTTGACCTCACCTGATCCAGTTTTTTCAGGTGACGTCACCTGATCCACAGATCCACACACAGACAAGTTATTTTTATATATATAGATATATATATATATATAGTTGGTGGGGGGCTTCGCGCCCCCCTGCGCGTGTAAGTCGTTACGCGCCATTGTAGTTGTGTCCCTGTGTCATACCTGTGAATATAGATAGATTTATATATGTGTTTCAAACAACGTAAAAATTGCGAATATACAACATTCTTGGCTTTCCCATTGTCTGTGCATATACAAAGTCGTATGTACTAATAATGACGTCATATTCAAAAGCTCTTCTTACAAACAAACAAACATGCATACACACAACTCGTTTTTGTATAGATAGATAGATAGATAGATACAATACAAATTAAGTGCGTAAAACTTGCGAATATACAACTTTCTTCGCTGTCCAATTGTCCCTGCATATAAATAGATTGTCAGGTTTACCGACCCTCGAACATGCAACGTACAATTGTCCATGGAAAAACAATCAGTATTAAGATCTATACCACATTTTTCTAATGATTGACCTTGAGCTTTGTTAATGGTGATTGCAAATGCTAATCGAATTGGGAATTGCAATCTTTTAAATTGAAAAGGCAGAATCGTCGGAATCATGGGAATGCGAGGAATAAAAACAGCCTCACCCTCAAAAGGCCCTGTCAAGATTGTGGCCTCTATTCGGTTTTCAATTTTTTTTAAGGCAGTCGCATGCCATTGCAAAGCTTTGGTGGGTTGATATTTCATAAAGTATTATTCGTACGCCTATTTTTAGTTGTAGCACGTGTGGTGGAAACCCTGAAAGATCCACGGAATTAAAAAATTCAGATGGATAATTAATCGCTTCATTTAGTTCCAAAACTGTGTCGACTGACTTGTAAAGGACTGCCTGGTCTCGAATCTTGGTCAAAACAATATTGTTGATTTTGTGGACGTCTATAGTTTTGGGTGCGAGAATCGCTCTTTCACTTAACCATTTATTATTTTTATAATTGTTTAGAATATTCGGAAATACTTTTTCAATCAATTCATTTTTGGACGTCACTAAATTACAGAAATCAGCAGGTAGTTGTATACGTCCTGAAATTGAGTCTACTGGGAGCTTTCCGTTTCCAATTGCAAGCAATTGATCTGAAAATGTTTGACCAGAGTCAAACAGTTAATATTTTTACGTGTGCCCATAAATTAGAATTTTTCAGGCAAGCATTCATTTCGTCTGCAGAAGTTGATCTAGGTATTATAGGTAATGTTTGCCCGAAATCTCCCGCAAGCAATATTAATGTGCTGCCAAAAGGTTTCGACTTCCCTCGCAAATCTTTCAAGCATTGATCCAGAGCCTCGAGCGATTTTTTGTGTGCCATTTTGCAATTATCCCAAATAATAAGTTTGCATTGCTGCAATACTTTACCCATCCCAGATGATTTTTAAATATTGCACGTGGGAGTTTCTGTTGAATGCAAATTCAGAGGCGATTTCTTAGCGGAATGAGCAGTTCTTCCACCCGGCAGCAATGTTGCGGCTATTCCGGACGATGCAATTGCCAACGCTATATCATTTTTTGATCGAATTGATGCCAGAATCAGTTTTATCACAAACGTTTTACCAGTACCTCCTGGCGCATCCAAAAAGAA